>NC_054382.1:125042942-125302942 GCF_017654675.1 Xenopus laevis | reverse complement strand
TGAAAGATCTGCCCCTGTCCTACTAGTCATGCTTCCTTATTCCAGTACTTAGGGCCTAGGAAGTTCCAGACATAAGGGTTTGGGTTGTATGTGGGCAGGTTCGGAATGCAAAGAACAGTAGTTGGTTAGACAGGACTAAAGCTCCAAACTGATGACTACAAAATACCTTTCTGGGTACTTTTAGTACTCCTGTGGTCCATATAGCGGCAATTCCATGAAGTTCTCACTGAACAGAATGAACACTGAATTGGGGCATGTTAAACTGATTTTTAGATGTAAAAATGTGTCAGTGATACACCCAAGAATTGCCCCATGTTCCATTAGTCTTCACCTTGACAACTACAGACTTTAGAGTGTTCCACATGTTAGAGTTGGGCAAAGGTAAGTGTCAGGGAATTATGAGAATCTATAGTCTATCGATCGTTGCTTTACATGGAGGCCGTTTCGCAGACAATGCAATTTAATAATAAATACGGTATAACAGAACGAATTGCTCTGCTCCTGCTCACTTGCTCTGTTCCATCATCTGCTTTGCATTGCAGCAACAGCTGTTTTATCCCACGGGCGGAAACCTAACGCTCTGCAGATGTTCCGCACTCTCTACCTTCTATGAACTTTTATTCTTTTCCTCTACTTTGTAGCTTTTTTCTAGGCTCTCCTTGTGGTGGTTAGAAAGAAATGAAGAGGTTAAGGAGAGAAGACAGGCTATGGATCCTCATGTAGCTGCTCTCTGAGAAATGATGGCACAGAGACACCGTTACCATGTGTGACGTCTTCTTTACTTTTATGTCTTGTTGTGACTTTAAGCAAACGCTGCCCAGTTTGTGCAATCTGTCTGTAAAAGCGCCAGGGGGATTGAACAATAAATGTACTTGCCTCAAGCCACAATGAACTGACACAGGAATTAGACTTAGTCCCTGCCCCAGACTTTTATATTATCCTTTTTCTGTCCCACCCTCAAGGGAAACTAATCCATTGGCAAAAAAGGAAATGAACCTCAACAGGATCAGGAAACACAGTTAGGGTAAGGCCACACTGGGCGTTTTGGGGAGATTTGGTTGCCTGGCGACTAATCGCCTTGTCTTTGCGGCGACCAATCTCCCCAAATGCCTTCCCTCACTCTGCGCCAGCTAAAATAATCGTATGCGGCGATTCGTTTTCCGAAGTTGCCCAAAGTTTCTCGTGAGGCAACTTCGGGCGACTTTGGAAAACGAACCGCCGCATGTGATTAGCGCCAGCGTTTTTTCATTTTAGCTGGCGCAGAGTGAGGGAAGGCGTTTGGGGAGATTGGTCCCAGCAAAGACGAGGCAACCAGGCGACCAAATCTCCCCAAAACGCCCAGTGTGGCCTTACCCTTAGCCGCATCAATCTGCTTCCAATGGGCAAATAAGACAATCAAATATCTGGGAGTAATTATATCTGGTGATTTATCCAGTTTGTAGAAAGAGAACTTTGAACCTTTGTTGAATAATATTACAAATCTTTTAAACAACTGGAGAAAGATTAACCTGTCATGGCTCGATAAAATCCAGGCAATTAAGATGATGGCATTACCTAAAATACTCCATATTCTTCAACGCTTCCAATAGAAATACCTAAGAGTTTTTTTTTTTTGGAAAGATTAAAACTATTTTCTCAAAATTTATTTGGTTTAATAAGAACTCTTGACTATCATATTCCCTACTTACTCAACCTAAGGAGAAAGGTGGTTTAGCATTACCAGATACTTACCTTTACTACAAGGCTATCCATCTTAGTCGCATCCTTCAGTGGAACCTGATAGATAAAACAGAAATGCGGTTGGATATTGACCAATGTGAATCAAATGTACCACTAATAAATCTCTTCTGGACTCGTAGGATAAATATAGCATCAAATATCTGGTGGCATCCAACTATCCCTGCTTCTTTAAAAGTGAGGTTATAAAAATGATAATTTAGCACAACTTTGCTGTACAAGCACTAATAAAAAACTTAAATTTTCCTCCTAGCTTAGATAAGAGAGTATTTGACAGTTGGCAAACGCATCAAAATCGACCTACTCTAATTAGAGATTTCATTAAAAACAATAAAGTGATTCCTCTCTCTTTGATTCAAAAACGATGGGGTTCCCATCCCAGAGTTTTCTGGAACTACAATCTAATTCATTATGACACTGACAGATCTAAATTGATACATGCTGATGTTCCAGTTACATGGTCAGAAAAAGTAATCTTGTCCCAAAGGTGCTTTAAGAGACCCTTATCATATATTTATAAAGATTAGTGAGAATATGAAAATTACAGTCCAATACTCTTTTTTTTCTTCAGCACACCACTTAATTCTTTCTGGGTGCATCCACACCCATGCCACCTCCAAGTCAACAAATTGCACCTGAGGATGGGGTTCTTCCCAAAAGCTTATGTTACTTTTCCGCTGCAATAAAATGCTTTAAAGGCAAAGCCGGAGGATGGTGTGCTTCATATTAGGGATGCACCAAATCCAGGATTCAGTTCGGGATTCGGATTTTTCATCAGGGTTTGGATTCGGCTGAATTCTTGTGCCTGGCCGAACCAAATCCAAATCCTAATCTGCATATGTAAATTGTAGTGAGGGCGGGATTTCACGTGACTTTTTGTTACAAAACAAGGAAGTAAGCCAATTTTTTCCACGGTTTCCCTTTCCCGCCCCTAATTTGCATATGCAAATTACCGAATCAGAATCCTAATTTGCATATGCAAATTAAGATTCAGATTCGGTTCGGTATTCGGCTGAATCTTCCAAGATGGATTCTGGGAATCCAAAATAGTGGATTTGGTGCATCCCTACTTCATATCCCTTTTTTCAAGATAGTAATATGAAAATTACTCAAGAACTGGGCATCAAGTCAATGGAAGATCATTGGTCCTCTATTTATAAATCAATCTATAAATCTCTCCAAACATCTAAAACGCAAGAATTTGCATACAAATTGGTATTACGATGGTACTATACACCAGTTCAATTGAAACATCTGCTTCCCAAAACACAGGACAAATGCTGGAGAGGCCTCAATTCATTTATGGTACCAATGTGAAGATCTAAACAACTACTGGAATAACGATTATGAAGGAAAAGATCTCAAATGACTTTTTACTAAAACTAATACTTCACTATGATTCTCTCTCAGATACTACAATAAAAAAAACAATTGATAGTTGTTATGATACAAGCCACAAAAGCCATGATGCCGAAAAAATGGAAAGACAGGAATCCACCAACAACACAAGACTGGACTCTTCTTACTGAAGAAATCCAGAAAATGGAAGAAATGACTGCAATGATTAGTAATAAAAATTGCCAGACCTGGCTCCTTGGATTGAATATCTTAAAGGAAAACTATACCCCCCAAACAATGTAGGTCTCTATAAAAAGATATTGCATAAAACAGCTCATATGTAAAACCCTGCTTCATGTAAATATACCATTTTCATAATAATATACTTTTCTACTAGTATGTGCCATTGGGTAATCATAAATAGAAAACTGCCATTTTAAAAAATAAGGGCCGTCCCCTGGGATCGTACGTTTTACTGTGCACACAAACATACCAACAAACCATACATGTTAGGTCACATGAGCCAATTAACAGACAGAGTTTTTTTTTGCTTCCACGCTTCTTCCTTCCTGTTACAGTTAGAGCTGCAGTATTTCTGGTCAGGTGATCTCTTCCTTTTACAGTTAGAGCTGCAGTATTTCTGGTCAGGTGATCTCTGAGGCAGCACACAGACAATCACAAAATGGTGTCTCCAGGCAAGAGATGTAAAAGGGCAAGATTTACTTAAATATATAGACCAGTTTGGTAAGATTCTTTTGTGCCACTTAATATGATGTAAACTATCTGTTAAGTGTTCATTTTGGGGGTTTAGTGTCCCTTTAAGTTGAAAAAGTGATCTGTTTAAGTTAAGTGAAAACTAGACAACCCTTGGCCTAATAACAAAATACCTATAACCATACAGAGTTTTAGTAATAGTGGTTGAAACCATTGCACTCACTCTCTTTTTTCTCTTTTTTTTTTCTTCTTTGTTTTATTTTTATTTGGTCAATATTAATAGTTTGTATATGAAGCATACATGGAATGTGAATATATGTAGTAACCTTCCTCCCTTTTTTTTACTCTATTACCTTTTTTCTTTCTGTATCCCCCCTGAAAAAACTGTTGTATAAATAAAGAGTTTTCTTTAAAAAAAAAAAATGTGTTAGGGATGTGCCTAACCCTGAATTTGCTTTAGGGATAAACTGAATCCCTGCACTTTATTTTCATAATTTGATTCTGGTGCACTGGATGCAAAGCTGGTGGGCATATTGATGACACCTGCTTGGGGATCCCTGGCGCAGCCAGAGCGGGTGCTGGAAAAATGGACCCAATCGGGGGAATTTATAACTGCAAGTGGCTGCAGTTGTTGCACAAAAATGCCATTCATTAAAGGTATTTGCTGAGCGTCCTTTCTTTCATGTGCAACTATGTGCAGATGCACTTAACAAAAAAGAGGCCACTTGCACCAGATGCACTCTATTACCATTAAAAGAACAGAAAAGGATAAGGTACAAGGGGCGCATTGTAGTGTAGCAGAGACAGTTAAGAAATATTAGCAGCCACCAAGCCACATAATACATTACAAAACTGTGGTTGTCAGACTTTTTTTTTAATTCAACCTCTTTTTGGTGGTCCAACCGTTGGCCAGGGCTCTCCTTAGCTCATAACGAGGTTACAGAAAATGTTTCTGATAAAACTGACATTTTCTAAACTGGGAAAAATTTGGCTAAAAAATAGTGATGGGCGTCAAAAACGGGCGCCAACATAAAAAAAATGGGCGCCGGCGAAATTCGCAAATTTTCCGGCTAAGTAAATCGGCGCAAATTCGCCCATCACTACTAAAAAACTCAACTTATTTTAAAAAATAGGGCCCCAAAGGAATCTGATGTATCCTTTTCTTTTTTTATAAATCTTATCAAGTTTCATTGGCTAAAATGTTTGCTTATACATTTCAATCAGAAACTGCTTTATATTCAAGTGAAGTGTAGAAAGAGCATTTTCAGGTGGAAAAAATAAACATTTTTTTTTACCCATAATGCTTTCCATTTCTCCCATAATTCCAGCATAATGATAACCTTGCTCTGAGTTGATCTGATGCAAGTTGTGTTGAGCATTTTCACCTCTTCACCTCCTACACTTCTGACTGTTCTAAGGACCCCAAAGGCAAGGAACAATAGAAAGACAACCCTGCAACGTGTGGTCCCTAGTTTGATCTTCTTTTAGTCTATGGGCCTATATATACATAGTAACATAGTAACATAGTAAGTAAGGTTGAAAAAAGACACATGTCCATTTTTTTTTTTTAACTACCTATCTGCCAGTTGATCCAGAGGAAGGCAAAAAACCCATCTGAAGCCTCTCCAATTTGCCTTAGAGGGGGAAAAATTCCTTCCTGACTCCAAAATGGCCAGTCCCTGGATCAACTTGGACTATGAGCTATTTCCCATAACCCTGTATTCCCTTACTTGCGAAAAAGCTATCCAACCCCTTCTTAAAGCTATCTAATGTATCAGCCTGTACAACTGATTCAGGGAGACAATTCCACATCTTCACAGCTCTCACTGTAAAAAACCCCTTCCGAATATTTAGGCGGAACCTCTTTTCTTCTAATCGGAATGGGTGACCTCACGTCAGCTGGAAAGACCGACTGATAAATAAAGCATTAGAGAGATTATTATATGATCTCCTTATATATTTATACATAGTCATCATATCACCCCTTAAGCGCCTCTTCTCCAGCGTGAACATCCCCAATTTGGCCAGTCTTTCCTCATAGCTTAGATTTTCCCTTTACCAGCTTAGTTTCCCTTCTCTGTACCCTCTCTAATACAATAATGTCCTGTTTGAGTGATGGAGACCAAAACTGTACGGCATATTCTAGATGGGGCCTTACAAGTGCTCTATACAGTGGAAGAATGACCCCCTCCTCCCATGAATTTCTGCTCCTTTTAATACAGCTCAAGACCTTATTTGCCCTTGATACTGCTGACTGGCATTGCTTGCTACAGACAAGTTTATCATCTACAAGGACTCCAAGGTCCTTTTCCATAATGGATTTGCCTAGTGCAGTCCCATTAAGGGTATAAGTGGATATTATTACATCCCAGGCGCATGACTTTACATTTATCAACATTGAATCTCATTTGCCACTTAGCTGCCCAGATTGCCAGTTTGTCAAGATCATGTTGCAAGTGCCACATCCTGGATGGAATTAATTGGGCTGGTTTTGTGTCATCTGCAAACACTGATACATTACTTACAACACCCTCCCCTAAGTCATTAATGAACAAGTTAAATAAAAGTGGACCCAATACTGAGCCCTGGGGGACCCCACTAAGAAACTTACTCCAAGTAGAGAATGTCCTATTAACAACCACCCTCTGTACCCGATCCTGTAGCCAGTTTCCTATCCACGTGCAAACGACTTCATTTAGCCCAACAGACCTTAGTTTAGAAAGCAGTCGTTTGTGGTGCACAGTATCAAACGCTTTGGCAAAATCCAAATAGATCACATCTACTGCCCCCCCCACTATCCAGAATCTTACTTACCACATCATAAAATGCAATCAAATTCGTCTGACATGACCTATCCTTCATAAAGCCATGCTGATTGTTGCCCATAATGCCATTCATTAGGACAACATTTTGAATGTGATCCCTTAACAAGCCTTCATATAATTTGCCCACCACAGATGTCAAGCTTACTGGCCTATAATTACCAGGCTGAGATTGTAATCCCTTTTAAATATTGGAATAACATCATCTTTTCTCCAATCCATAGGCACCATACCAGATGACAGTGAATCTGAGAAAATCAGAAATAAGGGCTGATCTAAGACTGAACTAAGCTCTCTTAGAACCCGGGGGTGTATGCCATCAGGCCCTGGAGCCTTGTTTACATTAATTTGTATTAAAGCTTTTTGAATCATATCGTGAGTCAGCCACTGACTAGATTGAGCTGAACCATTCGTGCAGTTATTAAGTGAGCCTGTGAACCCAGACTCCTCTATTGTATACACTGAAGAAAAGAACTGATTTAACACATTTGCCTTTTCTGTATCTGTTACAACCATACTGGTACCATTATTTAATGGAGCAACACTCTCAACCTGCATCTTTTAATATTTATATATTTAAAAAACTTTTTAGGGTTAGTTTTCACCTCCACCGCAATTAACTCTTCATTTCTTTTCTTAGCCTTCCGGATTGCTGATTTACAACATTTATTACAGTGTTTATATTCATTAAATGCAGCTTTTGTCCCTACAGATTTGTAGTTTTTAAATGCCTTTCTCTTCTTTCCCATTAACTTCTTTACTTCTGTATTAAGCCACACAGGATGATTCTTAGAGCTTCTACGTTTAGTCCTTAAGGGAATAAATTGAGAACAGTAATGATTTAATATCATTTTAAATGACAACCATTTCTGTTCTGTGTTTTTAGCTGAAAACCTAATGCCCCAATCAATACTCTGTAGGGCAGCCCTCAAGGCACTAAAATTAGCTTTTCCAAAATTCATGGTTTTTGTTGCCCCAGTATATTTTTGTTTTTTGCACCAGACATTAAAAGATATAACATTATGGTCACTATTACCCAGGGGTTCAATGACTTGCACATTTGCTATAAGTTCTGGGTCATTTGAGATCACTAAATCAAGAATAGCATTTTTTCTGGTAGGCTCCTCAACAACCTGTGCTAAAAAATTGTCATGCAATAAGTTTATAAACTTGTTCCCATTAACTGATCTAGTTAATGGATCAATATGCTGATCAGCAGCATATTGATTATAACCTAAAGACAGAGGTGTCATACATCAAAGCTGTTATAGGTATTCCTCTGTACTAAGCACAATTCAGCAGGAACAGCCCTCTAAGTTTTCTCATAGTCTGTACAGAGAGATGCCATAAAGCTATGGCAACATAAGCATTTCTCTGTACTAAACACAATTCAGCAGGAACAGCCCCCTAAGATTGCTTATAGTCTGTACAGAGAGATCCCATAAAACTATGGCAGCATAGGTATTCCCTGTACTAATATAATTCAGCAGGAACAGCCTCCTAAGTTTGCTCATCGCCTGTACAGAGAGATCCCATAAAACTATGGCAGCATAGGTATTCCTCTGTACTAAGCACAATTCAGCAGGAACAGCCCCTAAGTTTGCTCATAGTCTGTACAGAGAGATCCTATAAAACTATGGCAGCATAGGTATTCCTTGTACTAAGCACAATTCAGCAGGAACAGCCCCCTAAGTTTGTTCATAGTCTGTACAGAGAGATCCCATAAAACTATGACAGCATAGGTATTCCTCTGTACTAAGCACAATTCAGCAGGAACAGTCCCCTAAGTTTGCTCATAGTCTGTACAGAGAGATCCCATAAAACTATGACAGCATAGGTATTCCTCTGTACTAAGCACAATTCAGCAGGAACAGCCCCCTAAGTTTGCTCATCGCCTGTTCAGAGAGATCCCATAAAACTATGACAGCATAGGTATTCCCTTGTACTAAGCACAATTCCGCAGGAACAGACCCCTAAGTCTGTACAGAGAGATACCATAAAACTATGGCAGCATAGGTATTCCCTGTACTAAGCATAATTCAGCAGGAACAGCCCCCTAAATTTGCTCATTGCCTGTACAGAGAGATCCCATAAAACTATGGCAGCATCATTATTTCTTTGTACAGAGCACCGTTTGCAGGGACATTTGTGTGTTTATTGTCATTTTACAAAAGGCCAACACAATGACAATTTCCTAATAATGAACAGTAAGTTATACATATATTTTAGGACCTAAGACCAAAGGTCAATAGCACAAAGACAGACAGAATGTTGCATATCACCCTTGCTGGCCTCACTTGACAGCTCTGTATTTTAGGAGTGTTTAACTTGCATGTCACCTAATAATAAAAGAATCACATTTCTTGCGATTTCTTCCTGCGTTGCCTCCGTCTGCTGTAAACTAAGAGCCGTCAGAAAGTCAAGGAACCAATATCCTGGGCCAAACAGGTGGGAAACCAAACAAGCTGTGGCTGCCAATTTTACCTCTTCTCCCCCATTCCACATCTTGATAGTGAGACAGGGAACTGACTGCATTGGGCTGTGAGAATTAAAGTTAAGCTCTATGCAACTAGCAGTAAAGCAGATGTGGAGGCATCACGTAACACAGAACTCCCTGAGAGCCTATGTGCAACCTTGATACGCAGCAGACAAGAAAGCCTGGCCTCGCATTGATCCTCTTCAGAGAAACCTATGGGAAGCTGCCGAGGGTGTTGCTTTGGTCAGTGTTTTTTGGAGTTAAAGTTCATGTTTACAATTATACATCCATGTATCTTTAACACTGTTTGTAGCAGGGTTCCAAATGGAATCGTAAAGCATATTCTGAATTCAAGAGTGTCTATTATGGAAACAGAACACACAATTTATGCGGGATCCACTCAACCCATCGTGAATCTGGCCCTCAAAAATGCTTTCAGCCCTTTTCAGTGTTGAGGTTTATTTACAGTTTAAACGTGTTGGGTTTTCATGGGCAAATTTGGAATATGTTTCAATGTAAGACTGAAAATACAGTCGGGGCAAATATATATACAGATGTGTATATATACATATATATATATATATATATATACAAATACAAGAGTCCTCTGCACTCAACCCATTATCAATATATTTAAGACAGCGACATTTTGTGCATACTGCTACTGAAAAATGCCTTACCCTTTAAACAAAACAGGGATTGTTTGTCCATATATTGCAATATATTTAAGCTGGCCAACTACGTCAAAGTCATCCCATATCTGGCCAAATTATCTGCCTGGAGGACTCCTTATATATGTCCAGTGGCTAGGTGCAGGTTATATAGTAAATACAAAAATAAGAAATGAACCGCACACCAGGTCTTTTTAAAGTAAAAAAATCAAATGGTATTTATTTAGACACTTCGGCTCATATATATATATATATATATATATATATATATATATATATATATATATATATAAATGTGTATGGATCTAAGCCTGTAAGAATGCAGAAACTCAAGCATGGGGCTGCCCTCCATGGGGCTTGATTCAGTGTCATAGGAACTCATCTTGAAGGCCATTGAAGGTGAGAGCTGGAGAGAATGGCCATTTGGTCTCCTACATACACCCACTAGTGATGTGCAGGTCGGGATTTCCCTGACCCACACCCAACACTAACCCGTCCTCCCTTAGCCCGCTCCCACTCGTATCCGCGATTCTGAGTTGCTTTTATAGAGCCGACCTGCCCTGCCGATGACGTCACAAAAGGGGTGGGGGAGCAGGCACGCGTCTATAAAAGATGAACCCAGAAGTCGGAAGCCGGCATTTGACAGTGGTGGGCGGGGGAGAGCAGGAGAACAGCTCAATCCGCCACCCGTGAAACAGCGTTCAAGATCTGCATCCATTCCCGGTCTCGCGGGTATCGGGCTGGCCCGCACATCACTAACACCCAGCCCAGCTTAATAATCAGTTAAGGTTATATGTGGGGTAATAATTTTCTGTGCTAAAGCCTCGAATCTATGACTGAATGACCAATGCAATGATATTTGTATTTATTTCATGACCTTTGAGGGGGAATGACCAAGAGGCCTTGTCCAAAGGATGGATTCTAAAGTTGGCTTAAGCTGAAATGATTCAGCCCATGAATATACTGTAGCTACAAATATCTTCTTTTCCCAACGCATATCATTTAGATGCACAAGTTAGGAAGATCCTGTGCTCTGCACCTAGTTTTGATTTCCAACCAAGAGCTAAGTGCAGCCAGACCCCAGACAAGTTTTTGCATCCCTTGGTGCTTTAATACTTGTGTCGGAGGTCACAATAAACCTCATAGTGGCTCTAATGGTCTGACAAATTACAAGCATATAAAGCATTTTGATAAAGCATTTAGTTACATTTAGATTAGAACAGTGTCAGGGAGAATGTTCAGAGTTTGATTGCCACTTAGGGTGAGAACTGGGGATAATGGGAACTTGTCTCCTAGTTACACGTGAAATCTCAGCTTAAACGTCAGTTAGGGTAAGATTTGGGGTGAATATGTATTCGATGTCCTTGATAGACTCCAACCTATGAATGAATGACCAATGCAACAATATCTGTACCCAAAGGTTGGATCTTCAAGTGGGGCTTTTGAAAAGGTTTGACATCCACTGCTTTTAAGTCACATTAGGGATAGAAGGGCATTGAGTCTTTAAACAATGAAGTGGGCCATATTTAAACCCTTGGATGAAATCCTACTGGGTCAAGGACAGAAATTACTTTACTGAAGCATCCAACTGGAATAGAAGTATTGTATGTCAGCTTGCAGGAACATGGACTTTTCAACTAAGGAATAGACTAGATCAGTGCTGTCTAACTGCCACCATGTTGTTGGCCAATACTTCACTATACTACATATTCAGGGGGCAGATTAAAATAAAATGATGATTTCAAAGAGATCAGTGATGCCCTTGAGCTGTCTGGTGGCCATAAAAATCTCATAGAGGGCCAAGGGGCAAATTTAGTAATGGGCGAAGTGACTAGCGCTGGTGAAAATTTGCCAGCCTGACGTCTTTTTTGTTACTGGCGTAACTTCACTAGTGAAGGAGAATCTAGCGGTACTTCGCTCCCTAACACCAGGCGAATTTGCGCTCTGGCAAATGGACGTAACAACGCAAATTCACTAAGATGCAGATTTTACTGAACGTTACCTCTTGCACCAGACTTGCCTTTGCCACAACAGACCAGGCAAATTGCAATACAGTAGATAGGAGTTCCTCAAAAAATAGTCAAAAAAGTTCCAAAAAACGCTGGCATCTTTTCCTTTTTTCAGGGTGACAGGCTGAAAAAGATCGTACATTTTTTTGGGGTAACCGGCTTCCCCCATACATATGGCACATAAACTATACACTGGGCTCATGTGTAGGGCAATATAACAACTTTATTTTATTTTATTAAGGTTCCCTGGACTTGTGTAATGTAATGTATTTGCTGCAACATTTACGTCCATTGAGCCGTATGCAAATTAGGCAACGCTAGTGCAACTTCGCTTCGCTCGGCGCAGAAACGATAGCGTAATTCGCCAGTGTCCGGCGGCCCTGGACACAACTTCGGATTTTAGTGAATGAGTGTTGTCCTGGCGAAAATACGCCTGCCGAAGTGTTGTGATGTGAGCGGGCGAATTTTCGGAGGTTAGTGAATTTGCCCTTTGTGTCTTAGGGGCTCCAGGTAAACAGCCCTGCAACAGGTTGTGACATTAAGATCTTGCAGAGTAGTTAGCACTAGATTTTAAAGTCTACTGAAAATGCTCAATTTAGGCATGGACTGGTACAGATCACTGTATAGATCAATAATACCAGTTACATCTCACAACCAGGCATAGGTTACCTGCTCCACCAACAAAGACACACAGTAAAGACAAAATAATAAAAGTGAATATTTACAGAGTCCTGCAGACTGGGGATTACAGTGCAAAGAAAGATGATTAGCTGATGGCTAATAGTACTTTATGTAGTTTGCTCTAACTGAGTGACAGACACAACACCAATCATGGCTAAAACTTGACAGCAATATCTGACTTGAGTGCTTTCCATCAACGTTGGCATGGCGTAGCTATTATATGGGAAATGTCTATTTAATTAACTTCCCTCATTTCAAACATATTGTTAATAGAAACATATTTAGGCCAAGTCAGACGCATTTTGATCCACCTAACTGTATTAGCTGTCTAGACAGAGACACTTTCCTTCAGAATAACGCCGTCCAATTCTTCTCCTTGGGTGGAGACAATTTTATTTAGAATGTGCAATATAGTCAAATAAAAATGAATTCAATATCATAAAAACATAAGATTAACAGGGAGGCCAAACTGAAGCCCCTTGAGGTCCACTAGATGGAGAGCGTGTTTGTTAGAGTTTCTATTAACCTCTAGATCCTCGTTACACATTTATAAAATATGTTTATATTAAACTCAGTTCATTATAGCAGCAGAAAGATTCTGTTAGGGGTTTTTTCACGAATAGGGATGCTGCAATAATCTTGTTACCCTATGTCTACATGACCATAGTTACATTGTTACATAGGTAAATCCTGGCTGTAGGGGTCCAATAATAATGAGGTAAACTGACCCATTTCCCTTTGACAAAAAATTCTTGAAACTGAAGGAAAAAAATTTGAAATTTCACCAAAATGTTGCCAAATACCTTGGAGATTCTACATGCCCTACTGCCTAGTTGTAATTTTGGTAGGGATGCACCGAATCCAGGATTAGGCCAGGATTCGGCCTTTTTCAGCAGGATTCGGATTCGGCTGAATCCTTCTGCCTGGCCGAACCGAATTTGCATATGTAAATTAGGGGCGGGTAGGGAAATCAAGTGACATTTCGTCACAAAAGAAGATTTTTTTCCACTTTTTCGTTTCCTGACCCTAATTTGCATATGCAAATTAGGATTCGTTCGGTATTCGGACGAATCTTTCACCAAGGATTCTAGGATTCGGCCGAATCCCAAATAGTGGATTCGGTGCATCCCTAAATTTTGGTTCTTGTTTTGATAAGCAACTCTTCTGATCTGTTTTTTCGGGGGAACAATTTAACAATCTGTACAGTGTATGCAGCCATTTTGGCCAGTGAGCTGACTATCAGGTTTATACTGGTTAACTTTTATCTGGCCTTTCCAACTGACTATTGTGGCCACTTTCAAAATGAACTTAATTTTTGCAATGAATACCTGGTGTGATGTGCAACCTTGCCATTGGGCTGTCTGTCAATAGTAACTACTACTAGTACGTTACAACAAGTGCTAGTAACATGAATAACCAAGCCGGACCTGCTCTTCTCTAATTCACTTCCTAGACGCATATTAAAACCACATCCTGCCGGACTAATTGCCAGATTATTCATATGCGTGATGTAGACGGCTCTGGGTTCAATGTAACCATACTCTCTACATCCCACTGTATTGCTAATTAGCCAATTATCATGCAAATACAAGGTGGCTTTAAACAAGGGATGTTTCACTTTTATGTGCTTTGCAGTGTGAAACAATATGTGATTTAAGCAAAGTCACCATGCAAACATTGTGCCTGCTATTTGTCTTTGGCTTGACTTTTTTTCTAAAAAAAAATAAAAAATAAAAGAAAGAAATATGCAGTTTATCTTTACAGTAATGAAACAGATCTAATAAATATATGTAGGATTGTAGTTGAATTTAATAATGTAAGTGAATTATAAAAGTCTAGTGCGGAGAGCGCAATTTGCATTCTGCACTAGTAGAGCTGAAATGTGAATATCAATTTTTTTGTCATCCCAGGTAACTTGCAGTTGAGTTTCTCAACTCGTCTCATGGCAGCAGCTGTCCTGGCTGTAGGGGTGGTTGGTGGATGTGGAACGCAAGGGACATATAATTATTTTTGAGAAAAAAATGTATGGGAAAATTCTGGAGCACATTTGAGAAAATTAAAATGCAAATTTGCCACAAAACTTGTAAAAAAGTTTGTTCATCCCTAGGGGCAGATTTATAAGATTTATAAGTGAATTCAAGGGAATTTTCGAAATAAAAAAATTCGAAATTCAAAGTAATTTTTTGAATACTTCGACCATCGAATAGGATACTATGACTTCAACTTCGTTTCGAAGTAAAATCGTTCGAATATTCGACCATTTGATAATCTAAGTACTGTCTCTTTAAAAAAAACTTTGACTTCAATACTTCGCCAAATTAAACCTGCCGAAGTGCTATGTTAGGCTATGGGGACCTTCTACAGCATTTTTCGAAGTTTTTTGAAGTCAAAGTAAAATTGTTCGATCGTACGCTAAAATCGTTCGAATCGTTCCATTCGAACGATTTAATCGTTCGATCGAACGATTATACTTCGACCACAGAAAAAAAGTTCAAATTCGATATTCGAATTCGAAGAATTTGAATTATTTTTTACTTCGAAATTCGACCCTTGATAAATCTGCCCCCTAGTGTCCAAGTCAAAAGTCAAGAAGTCAAGACTAAGCCAATGAGGAACAAAATACAGGAAGTGGTAGTAAAGGCGATTAAAAAAATAAATAAAGATATATATATAAATTTAAACTATATATGGAATACTACAAGCACATAAAGACACATAAAATAAAAGAACATTTTTTAAATTTTTCTCATTACATTTTTTGATCTGCCAGTGAATCAATATAGGCATTAAAGGTTGAGGTCACTTCCTTAGACTTACCTCTTAATGATATTTTTCAGTAGAATTAGCAGAACGATTATAGATCCCTTTGGGCACAGATAATCATGTCAACATAATACAACAGGAGACCGTTTCAGAAATCTCCAGGTTGTGATGCGGGAGCCGTGCAATAAGCGAGTCTAGTCTCACTGCTTTATGATTATTCCTCTTATTCTATTTGACACTGGGGTTTTCATTTACAGAACAACACATGCTTGTGGGACATGTTTCAGAAATGGTTACCATCTTCCTCAAACTCAAACTTGGAATATTGCTTCCAGCTGTGCTGTGTATAATTTGTGCTTTTTTTCGTTTTCGGTCTCCTGAGAACTGACCCCTGTAAAATGTACCATGCCCCATGCAGTGCATCCTGGGAAACGATCATGTCTGTATCATGGGAATAAGACCCTTGTTCTTGTAGAAGCTCATCCAACCACTAGAGCCCCATTTTTAATAAACTTTCCTAGATGAACATTGAGTATTTTGCTACTTTTCTATACATGCCTAGAAAGCTTTCCCAAAGCTCGCATACACTGGGCGTTTATTGGTTTGCCCTAAGTGACATATTTCTAAAACTAATTAAAGTCATATGAATCCATAAAATAACATCCTCAAGGTATCTGAAAGGGAGCTGGATGTTTAATAGCTAGGGTTTCTTGTTTTCTCACTCAAGAATGAGATATTGATTTTAGGAAGTCCACAGAGAGTTGGCCATCTGTAGCTCCCTCTTCAGAACATTTTCTTTCCATATATTGCAGTATGGATGAAGGAGATTTTATAGCCATGGCTTTCAGTAAGTTCAGATACTTAATATCATATTGTCAGCTTACGGGTGAGCTAGTTGTTGGCTCACAGTACATAACTCACCTACAGAACTTGAGCGTCAAGAAGGGAAAGCAGTTCAGTTTCCTACTGAATTTAATTTACATTGAAAATAAAGTCCTTTCCTTTAGGTGTGTGAAATGATGACCCTGTGCTTAATTAGTTCCTCTGCTTTTAAGACCCCGGGCTCTATATTAATGAATAGTGAATGTCACCCCTACTGTGCAGCCTAATGTATCTTTTCTATTACCTAAAGCATTGTCTTTAGTGTCTATTCTACTCTTTGGCCACTATTTTTCTCTGTAAAGCTCTAATACGGCCCTCAGGTCATGAGGGTAAGGACTGCATCAAAGAGCTGACACGGTCCTCAGATGATTGTTATAACTGATTAATACTTGTCTGATTTTCTGACTTCGCTCGGAAAAACCATATTGGCTACTTTTTCGGTCGGTGTATGGCCACCTTAAAGGAGAAGGAAAGGCTAAAACTAAGTAAGCTTTATCAGAAAGGTCTATATAAATACACCAGTAAACCCTCAAAGTAATGCTGCTCTGAGTCCTCTGTCAAAAGAAACATCACATTTCTTTTCTTCTATTGTGTACTCATGGGCTTCTGTATCAGACTTCCTGTTTTCAACTTAAACCTCCAGGGCTAGGGCTTGAGCATGCTCAGTTTGCTCCTCTCTCCCTCCCTCCTTCCCTCCCTGCTGTAATCTGAGCCCAGAACTATGAGTGAGCAGGGAAAAATTCGGGTATGAAGTGATGTCACACCAAGAAAATATGGCAGCTGCTATCCGAAACAAACAGAGAGAGCTTCTAGAGCTGTTTACTTCTACAGAATAAATAGTGTTATAGTTTGCACTTTTGTGGCTAATCTATTGGCAATAAACTGTTTTGCTAGCTTTCCTTCTCCTTAAATAATGACAGTTTTTCTCTTCTTTCACTTTTTTTTGTGCATAATTATATTTTTCCTGAATTTTCTGGCAAATTCCATTTCTTCTCAGGGTTTTTTCTGTCTCTTAAATTCTGTAACCTTCGATCAGGGGGGTGCCTGGATCCCGAGCCATGATTCCCCATCAGTAGTGATGAGCAAATTTATTCACCAGCCATGGATTCGCGACAAGATTCCACATTTCACCATGTGCAAATTTTTGGCAGCAAAGATTAGTCATGGAAAAATTCGCAGAGAAAAAAACGCCCATTGACTTTAAGGGTAAGGTCACACTGTGATATTCAGGGAGATTAGTCACCCCAAAGAAGAGGCGATTAGTCAACTAAGTCTCCCTGAATCTCACAGTGTGATCTTACCCTAATGCATTTGGACAAAAAAGTCGCCATAAGAAAAAAACGCCCATTGATCTTAATGCATTTGGAGCGAGAAAAATTGTTGCGCACGTTAAAATTCCCATTGACTTCAATGCGTATTGCAAATTTTTCGCCCATTTGTGATTTTTTTTTTTTTTGCAGTTTCGCGAATTTTTCGGAAAATTGGGACAGAGTAGCTCATCACTAGCCATAAGCTTCAGTGGCCTCCACAGTAGCGCCTATCTTCTTGTGTATCTGAATACATCAGTGGAAAGTGAAAATGTTATTTAAAAGCCACTACTGTAGGCTTCTGAAACTATGCAGTATGTTCATATTTTTATTTCCTGAATACTGTAGTGAATAGTACTTGCCCTGGTGGTCCAGTGGTGCGGCGGGGACGCCCGTGTCCGGCGCCATCTTGGAGGCCTAAGGACGCGCGGGCCTCTACGTCATTTAAAGGCGCAGTCAGCACGCCAGCGCGCAATGGCGCCAAATTTGAATAGTTTAAAAGGCTCATTAGGGCTGTGAGACCTTGCCCGTGATAGGATCTTGTTTCCTGGTGCTTTGTTGCTGTTCTGTTTCTGATTCTGGTTTTGACCCCTGCCTGGCTTACTATTATCCTGACTTCTATATCTGACCCTTGCCTGAATATCAACTAGCCTTCTGCTGAACCCTCCTGTCTGATTGATTACCCGGTTTTGACCTTGGCCTGCCTGATTACGATTGACTTCTGCCTGCCTCGACCCGGCCTGTACTGACTACGATTCTGTTTCCTGTTTTGTACCGTGACCCTCGGCCCAAAAGACTCTGCTACCAGCCGTGCCCCTTTGCCAGCCAGAACATCTCGCCTTGTACCCCTCGTTAAGTCCAGGTGGCACCCAAGTAAGCTGAGGGCTCCTCCCGAAGCCCAACGGTGGTCACACTACTGGTGAAGCTGAGCCGAGACCAGGGTGCTTGGCATTTGTTCTGGTATTGGGTGCCGGCCGTGACAAATACTTAATCCTCCATAAAAGATTTTGTAAAATTCCAAACCCCATCTTTACCCGAATTTGCATTTGAAAAATACACAAAATTGGTGAGTTAAAACTCTGCTTTAGGGCTGAAATCCACGGTGCGATGAGGGCCGATACATCGCAAGACATGTGATGTGTGAGATATGCAGAATATAATGGGACTGATCGAGAAATCGCAGGTACAAACTACATGTATCCGACTGTCGGATGTGAACGCTGCACTCTGCTTCTTCATGCATCAGTCGGATACATGTAGTTTGTATCTGCGATTTTTAATAAAAAATAAAATTCGAGGGTTTTTTTAATGAAAAAAATGTGTTTTTCCCCTTTAAAAGGCTGACTTTAAAATATTGGACTTTAATAAATAACCCCCTTAATGTCTGCATGATTCTAGATAACAGGTCCCATACTATATAGGGTAAAGACATTCAAAAATAACTTTATAAGCTTTTCATGGGTGCAAATAACTGTTTTCAAATCACTTTAGTTATGATTGTTAATCCAGATTTCTATGGGCAGTAATTATGGCTCATCTCAAAGCCTTGCGGTGGCCTCCTAGGGGTTTCCTTTGGTTCATACTATGCAGGGCTTCGGCAAGGGTATATTTGTGTTCAGCCTCACTCACTATTTAACTATGTAAATCTTATTACATGGACTAAACCTCACTTGTAATATACATAATAACTGTAAAGGCTTAGTAGGCTCCAAATACGACTCCCAAATTTTGTTCAACAACAGCTGGAACATTGCTGAATTTAACAATAAGAAGATCTGTAAATGATGAAATCACCACTTTAGCAGTAAACATTTGAAGTGGATCAGTTAATTTAGATACAGCTGAGCAAATACTTTGCTGTGTGCTTTGTAGAGCTGATGGTTTCTTCTGGTTCAAATTCAAGGAGGAATTAAAATCTCCCCTTAATGGCTAATGAGTTCATGTTTGTCTCTGAATACACAATACACTCAATTCAGCCGAGCTGATGGAGAATTCTGCTTTAAAACTGATGGTGGCAGTCTATGAAAAGTCGTCTTTTGTTATTTTTGGAACCATGAAATGACTTTATTGTTAGGTTTTCCAGCTTGAAGTATAAACTGGGATTTGATTTCTTCTTTCTATAGTTAGTCTCTAGGCGTTCAATTGACATGAAATGAGGATCTTAAAGGGATACTGACATTTCCAAAACACATCAGTTAATAGTGCTGCTCCAGCAGAATTATGCACTGAAATCCATTTCTCAAAAGAGCAAACAGATTTTTTTATATTCAATTTTGAAATCTGACATGGGGCTAGACATATAGTCAGTTTCCCAACTGCCCCAGTCATGTTACTTGTGCCTGCACTTTAGGATGGAACTTCTTTCTGGCAGACTGTTATTTCTCCTACTTAAAGGGATACTGTCATGGGAAAAAAATTTTTTTCAAAATGAATCAGTGAATAGTGCTGGTCCAGCAGAATTATGCACTGAAATCCATTTCCCAAAAGAGCAAACAGATTTTTTTATATTCAATTTTGAAATCTGACATGGGGCTAGACATTTTGCCAATTTCCCAGCTGCCCCTGGTCATGTGACTTGTGCCTGCACTTCAGGAGAGAAATGCTTTCTGGCAGGCTGCTGTTTTTCCTTTTCAATGTAACTGAATGTGTCTCAGTGGGACATGGGTTTTTACTATTGAGTGTTGTTCTTAGATCTACCAGGCAGCTGTTATCTTGTGTTAGGTAGCTGTTATCTGGTTACCTTCCCATTGTTCTTTTGTTTGGCTGCTGGGGGGAAAAAGGGAGGGGGACGATATCACTCTAACTTGCAGTACAGCAGTAAAGAGTGATTGAAGTTTATCAGAGCACAAGTCAAATGACTTGGGGCAGCTGGGAAATTGACAATATGTCTAGCCCCATGTCAGATTTCAAAATTGAATATAAAAAAATCTGTTTGCTCTTTTGAGAAATGGATTTCAGTGCAGAATTCTGCTGGACCAGCACTATTAACTGATTCATTTTGAAAAAAAAAAATTTTCCCATGACAGTATCCCTTTAATGTAACTGAATCAGTTTCAGTGGGACTTGGCTTTTACTATTGAGTGCTGTTCTTAGATCTTCTAGGGAGCTGTTATCTTGTGTTAGGGAGTTGCTATCTCGTTACCTTTCAATTGTTCTTTTGTTAGGCTCCTGGGGGGGGTGATATCACTCCAACTTGCAGTACTGCAGTAAAGAGTGACTGAAGTTTATCAGAGCACAAGTCACATGACTCGGGGCACCTGGGAAACTGACAAAATGTCTAGCCCCATTTTTCAAAATTGAATATAACAAAATCTGTTTGCTCTTTTGAGAAATGGATTTCAGTGCAGAATTCTGCTGGAGCAGCACTATTAACTGATGCGTTTTGAAAAAAAAACATGTTTTCCCATGACGGTATCCCTTTAAGAGAAAGAAAACTAATTATAACATTGTTCTGATTGGTGGTTAAAGAAGGCTTACAGTTTCTCTCTCTTTTTTTTGCAAACGTGCAGCCTAAAACGTATACTGTTTTCTCTGTGTTATTAAGGAGCATTTAGAGGTTGTACAGGTAGCATCAAGCAATAGAATATAATATTTAGAAGTGGGCTATGACGTCTTTATTTATATGCCTTAATTCAAGTCAAGCCCTTGAAAATGTACAGATATAAACACAGGCTTGGGACTATGTGCAAACAAGGCATTTGAAAGAAGAAATCGAATCCCAGTTTATACTTCAAGCTGGAAAACCTAACAATAAAGTCATTTCATGGTTCCAAAAATAACAAAAGACTATAATTTTCTTAGACTGCCACCATCAATTTTAAAGCAAAATTCTCCATTAACTGTATTAACTAATGAACTCATTAGCCATTAAGGTGAGATTTTAATTCCACCTTGAATTTGAACCAGAAGAGACCATCAGCTCTACAAACCACACAACAAAGTATTTGCTACATACTACATCCCTATATGTCCTGCTGCTGCACTGTAGTTGAGATGGGCACATAGTCCTAGTGCCAAGCATTTAGTAAAGTAACCATAAAGAGAGGAAAATACTATTCAGTGTCAACCTTATATATAACAGCATGGTAACCCAGGACTTCAAGGGCAAGTAGCATGTCCTATCTGGTTTGGTTAAAAGCCATCCAACAGCATGACATGGGCTGGTAGATTGTTCTCAATGAAAGACTAAAGGTGGCCATACACGGAGAGATCCGCTCGTTTGGCGATGTCGCCAAACGAGCGGATCTCTCTCCGATATGCCCACCTTGAAGTGGGCAATATCGGGCTGATCCGATCGTGGGCCTAGGGCCCAACGATCAGATCCTAGTGAACGGGAATGGGCGGTCGGATTGCGGGACGGCATCAACGAACAGATGCGACAGGATTTTTAGTCCCATCCGATCGAGATCTGGCCGACTTTCGGCCAGATGTCGATTGGGGAAGCCCGTCTGGGGCCCCCATACACGGGCCAATAAGCTGCCAACTCGGTCTGTCTGCAGCTTTTATCGGCCCGTGTATGGCCACCTTTACCCCCACCTGGCCAATCAACAGGCAGGACCATCAACACAGAAACAGACGTTGTTCCTTTTCATTCATTGCTAAATCTATTGGCTAAAATAGATAAAAACTACCTTCCCTGTTCAACAAGAAACACCACTTAATCAGACCTAAGTCAAAATTGAAACCTGGAGAGAAGGCAGAAGATGCAGGTGTCACAGCAATGAACGAGGCACATTCTTCTTCTGTCTACAGCTATTTCCGGGACTTCGAGTGTCTCAAATATTGTTATAGGTCTCTGTTTGGTTATTGATTTGGCGCTTGATCTTTTGGTTCATCCGTATAAATTTGGTTTTGCCCATTTCTTTTGGGGTAGAAAGTGTATTTGACTTCCACTTTGTTGCTATACGTATTCTTGCAGCATGCATATATGTTCAATAAGACACTGAGAAGACTTATTAAGGCCTTTAACTGTATCTCCTAATAGGATGACCATATGGAGAAATAGTATTAAGTAGAAGCTGGAGAGCACCGAGGCCATTTTCCTCATAATTCCTGGTGCCAGTTTTTTTGTTGATCCACTTCATTGGAAGTTCAATGTGCTTTCTAGGGTGATCAATAAACTTTGATTTATAACCAGTTCCTCTGATTCATTATGAATATTGATGAGTGAAATATCTCTCCATGTACAGAGTCGCTGCGAACTTCCGAGTTTTGCTGCTGTTGAAAATCTTCGCAAAACTGCATCAAAAATTCACAGCTCGTTTCACTTTGCACAACAAAATAAAAAAAGACGCGCGACACACGTCACCCACTGTCTATATAAGGACATAGAGTACATATATGGATTATTCATTTTAATGTGGGAAACTAAGCACCCAGCTTTTATTATTATTAGCTGTGCCTGTGTTTGTAAGCTAGTAGTAATATATAAACTATAGATGGTAGTTTTCCCTTAAAGGAGAAGGCATTAGGCACCATCAAGTGATTGTATGTACATATCTGACAGGAGAAAACTGCACCAGCTTTGGGTTAGGTAGATAAGTACTACTATAGTTTATATAAACAAGCTGCTGTGTAGCCATGGGGGCAGTCATTCAAGCACAGGATACACAGTAGATAACAGATAAGTACTATTATAGTTTATATAAACAAGCTGCTGTGTAGCCATGGGGGCAGCCATTCAAGCACAGGATACACAGTAGATAACAGATAAGTACTACTATAGTTTATATAAACAAGCTGCTGTGTAGCCATGGGGGCAGCCATTCAAGCACAGGATACACAGTAGATAACAGATAAGTACTACTATAGTTTATATAAACCAGCTGCTGTGTAGCCATGGGGGCAGCCATTCAAGCACAGGATAAACAGTAGATAACAGATAAGTACTACTATAGTTTATATAAACAAGCTGCTGTGTAGCCATGGGGGCAGCCGTTCAAGCACAGGATACACAGTAGATAACAGATAAGTACTACTATAGTTTATATAAACAAGCTGCTGTGTAGCCATGGGGCAGCCATTCAAGCACAGGATACACAGTAGATAACAAATAAGTACTACTATAGTTTATATAAACAAGCTGCTGTGTAGCCATGGGGCAGCCATTCAAGCACAGGATACACAGTAGATAACAGATAAGTACTACTATAGTTTATATAAACAAGCTGCTGTGTAGCCAGGGGGGCAGCCATTCAAGCACAGGATACACAGTAGATAACAGATAAGTACTACTATAGTTTATATAAACAAGCTGCTGTGTAGCCATGGGGGCAGCCATTCAAGCACAGGATACACAGTAGATAACAGATAAGTTCTGAAGAATCCCATTGTATACTACAGAGTTTACCTGTTATCTGCTGTGTATCCTGTGCCTTTTCTCCTAAGTGTACTAGTAATTACTATTACCAGTAGACCAGATGTAATGTAAAAAATAACAGAAATTGGAAACATCTTTTGAACAAGAAGTTGTAGCCTAGTGGACAGGAGATCCTCTAACAATGTAAGTCATGTGGTGCATGTGAATTTACCTTCCCAATTTTTAGTGTTAGGCCAAAGCAGAAACAAGGTATGAAGAAATAACACCAATAGACTCTAATGCAGTTTGCTACAAAAATTACGCAACTTTAAAAAAAAAATTGTATTGTTACAAAAAAAAAATGGTGGCATGAAAAAAAAAATTTGCAACAAAAACATTTTGGAATTTTTTTGCCGTTTTGCAAATGTTTTCACAGTTTTGCAAATTTTTTTGGCAAAAGGAAACAAATCCGCTCATCATCAATTATGAATCAATCCTTTTTTTTATGAATTTCAGTGATCGTTATGAATCATTTAGAATCCTTTTTATTTCTCATAAAGATGTCACATGAATATATTTGTTTAATCAAGAAGTCAGACACTGATAGTTCATCGGGAGCCTCTTCATACAACAAACCAGACCAATGATAAAGCTCAAGATTGTGAGAATTTTACAAGGTTCGATAAAAAACAGAAAAAACAACGAGAGGCCGATGACAGACGAGTAGCGTAAGCATGAAGATTTGGTTTTAGCGCTGAACTTTAAACATGTTTTGGCGGAAGCGTTTTGCAGAATGAACAATCGTTCCTCTCAAGCACATTTCTCAGGATGGGGATGGATTTCTAGCAACAACACTGGCTTTAAAAACAGATGTTTTGTGTAACTCAAAGCTCACAAGTGTTACCCTTGTCCTCATCGTGTTCGGAGAGGCTTTTTTATCCCGGCCACATGTCGCTTCAGAGCTCCGTTAAACTGAGGTTTATGGTGGTATTCCATTGATACCATGGCCCGTTGCCAAGGAGCACTTTAGCAGAAGGACAGGTTCCCTGGAGTCCAGACAGAAGGCTTTGGTACTGTGCTTGCCTTTCATTCAGTTGGCAAAGACAGTCATGGCTCAGAAAAGGTCGGACAGGTATGAAAGGTGCTTTGCTTGATCACATGAAAGTGCCTGTTCTATGCCTGGCTATCTCTCTTTGGAATTGAATAGGCAGAACTAGTGATGGGCGAATAAATTGGCCTGGAGCAAATTTCCGTGTTTTGCCGCCGGCGAATAAATTCGCGAAAACTCACGAGAAAATTTGCTGGTGGCAAAAAAACTTGGACATGTGTTGGAAAAGTCAGTTGTGTCAAAACCATTGCGCATCAACACTATTCGGATACCCAATGACTTTAAAGGGCATGTAAAGGCAAAAAAATATAATCCCATTTTTACTTTCTTTAATGAAAAAGAAACCTATCTCCAATATACTTTAATTAAAAAATGTGTACTGTTTTTATAAGAAACCTGACTGTATGCAGTGAAATTCTCCCTTCATTTACTGCTGTGGATAGGAATTGTCAGATGGTCCCTAACTGCTGAGCAGGGAAACAATCCTACTTATGAACAGCAGGGGGAGCCCCCGCCTTACTTCCCAGCCATGCAGAACTCAAGCAGCTTTGTTTATGATGATCCCTAAGCAGCCCAGACCACACTGAGCATGTGCACAGTCTTAGTCTTGCAAAGACAAAGTTACAAGATGGTGACCCCCTGTAGCCAACTTTGAAAGCATAAATTATTTGTTTGATTGAGCTTGTGGTGCAGTAAGTTCATGTTTATATTTAGTACAAAATACAGCATTTCTAGCCTCATTAGATTTTAGACTTTACATGCCCTTTAACGCTGGCATCAAAATTGACAAGAGCATCAAAATTGACACAAATTGACGTGTCCCATAATTAGAAAAACATTAAATATGCAGGTATGGTATTCGTTATCCGGAAACCTGTTAACCATAAACTTTCAAATTATGGAAAGGTTGTCTCCAATATACTCAAAATAATCCAAATTTTGATAAAAATCTTTCCTTTTTCTCTGTAATAATAAAATTGTATTTGATCCAAACTAAGATATAATTAATCCTTATTGGAAGCAAAACCAGCCTATTGGGTTTATTTAATGTTTACATGATTTTCTAGTAGACTTAAGGTGGCCATAGATGTAGAGATCTGCTCGTTTTGGCGATGTCGAACAAACGAGCGGATCTCTCCCCGATATGACCACATTGAGCTGGTGATATCATGCCCTAGGGCCCAACGATCGGATCATAATGCGTCCGATACGGGTAGTCGGATCGCGAAACCGCATAAACCCACAAATGCGGCCGCGATCCGACTGGATTTTCAAACCTGCCCGATTGTGATCTGGCCAACTTTCGATCTGTGAAGCCCGTCGGATGACCCCACACACGGGCCAATAAGCTGCCAACTCGGTCTTTAAAGTATGAAGATCCATATTAGAGAAAGATCCATTATCTGGAAAAATCCATACCGCAAGCATTCTGGATAACAGGTTCCATACCTGTAGTACATTTCCCTCTGCCACAATTTGGCAGCTACAGGGAGCGATACACATTTATATCCCAGTGCTCATTTGACATTAGGGTGGTAATTGATGGGGTAGGAAAGGTCTTCAAAGAGAAAGAGAAAAAGATAAAAGGAAGATATACACACCACAAGGAAGTGAAATCAGAGAAGAGATAGGAAAAGCACAAAACAGTCCCATGGATTGATGAGAAGACAATGTACAGCCAGCACATGCTGAGCAATGAGTTGATTTAGGACTTTTGATCTCAGAAGCTGAGGAACCACTAATCATTAAAGGTGTCACCAAGAGACAATCCCCCCGTTAAAGCCATTGTGCAATTAGCCTGTTTGTGCTTAAGCAGTTGTTACAGCATGTCCATAAAAAGCTCAATGCATGCACTAAAGAATGATTGTGTGTAACGTTCATATAATCGGGAACCTTGTTCAGTGATGGTTACCTTCAGATGCACAGGTGGACCCTGTGGATTCTGGTATTTACAGACGCCCTTTTGGGGCCCCGGGCTTTCTACTGCAGAAGCCAACAACGAAGAGCTTAGGTAGAATCGAGTCCGTCAGTGGGGTACCGGCAGGGATTAAGAGAAGACTTGGTCAGAAAACAGGCAAAGGGTCAAGGCAGGCGGCAGGAGTTGTAATCACAAGTAAAGGTGGCCATACACAGACGGATAAAAGCTGCCGACAGACTGAGTCGGCAGCTTATTGGCATTTGGTCCCCCGGCGGGCTACCCGGATCTCGATTGGATGGGACTAAAAATCCCGTCGGATAGCAGCCGCATCTGTTCGTTGATGCGGTCCCGTGATCCGATCGCCCGTTACCATTCGTTAGGATCCAATCGTTGGGCCCTAGGGCCCACGATCGGATCAGCCCGATATTGCCCACCTCAAGGTGGGCATATCGGGGAGAGTTCCACTCTTTTGGCGACATCGCCAAACAAGCGTATCTCTCCGTGTATGGCCACCTTTAGGCAGAAGTCAAAACTAGGAATTCAAATCATGATCAAAACGCTTCGGCAGGAACAGAGAACTGAAACCAAATCTCCTGGCGTGTCTTGGGGAAACCTCTGGGGACTCCCAGAACTTACCAGGAACCTTCTTGTGAAAATTCTTGACCAAACGAGGAGCATGAGTGTCAGCAGCTCTTACCCAAGATCTCTCTTCAAGTCCAAACCCCTCCAATGGACCAAATATCGGATCTTGCCTCTCTCCTTCCTGGAATCCAGAATTTCTTGAACCTCGAACTGATCATGAAGAATGATGGGAGTGGGAGGAGGTTGATCAACTGAAAAATTGTTCCGAACAAAAGGCGTGAGCAAAGAAACACGAAAAGAATTGGAGCTGTTCATGGTAGATGGAAGTTCTAAAGGAAAAGACACATGATTAATCACCTCCTTAATCTTCAAGGGTCCCACATAACGAGGTCCAAACTTGGGAGAGGGTAGACAAGTTTGATGTACTTTGTGGAAACCAGACAAAATTTACAATTTTGTAGGGAGGATTAGCACAACGATGTTTGTCAGCCGAGATTTTCTAAGAAGACAAAGCTTTTAGAAGAGATTGGCAGGCTTGGAACAAAATGGTTTTGAAATCACGAACAATAGCATCTGCTACAGGAATCTCAGTCTTGAAAACCTCAGGTGTAAGGGCAGAAGGATTGTAGCTTGAAAACAGTGAAGAACGGAGAAAATGCCAGCGAGTCCTGTTGTAAATTATTGTGAGCAAACTCAGCCCAGGGAAGAAGTTCAACCCAATCATCTTGATTTCAAGAGATAAAGCATCGTAAAAACCTTTCCAGGATTTGATTGGTCCTCTAGGTCTGACCATTGCTTTGACAATGGTAAGCCGAGGAAAAATTCAATTTGATCTGGATCCAGTTTCCTGCCGCTCCGGAATCCAGAAAAGCTTGGCAGGAAAATGTACCAGAGAGGTGAAAAGGGAAGCAGGGAGAAATAAACAAGATCTATAAAACACTGGGTGTGCAGAAATTTTGCCTACGGGAGACTCCCCCCTCCCACCTAGGCTGGAGCATTTCCCTGATTCTGAGGTCTGGTAGGACAGGATCTCAGCAGATGTCCGGCGAGGCCGCAATACATACAGAGACCAACGTTTCTACTACGGGTTCTATACTCGAGAATTAAACACATACTGTAGCTCCAATCTGCATAGGTTCATCGCGAACCGGTGGTGTGGGAGCCACAGGAGGAGGAAACTCAGACCTCACAAAGGTTGTAACCAAAGGTTTGCGGGCACAAAGCTTTAGCCAAAACTTCTCACTCATCCTGGAATCAATTTTAACAATGAAGATAACAAATTCTTCAAAGGAAGTAGGTAAATCCCAAATAACCAGCTTGTCCTTAAGGTCCTCATGAAGCCTCCTCCAGAAAGCTGCAGTAAGTGCATCGTTGTTCTATGACACTTCTGCAGCCAGAGTCTGGAAACTGATAGCATATTCGTAGGCCGTATGGGATCCTTGGTCAATCTTCATGAGCTGGTCTGAGGCATTAAGTTTCCTACCCAGAACATCAAAAATTTGACGTAAAGTGGAAAGAAAGCTCGTGTAGTCATGTACCAGGGGATTGTCTCTATCCAATAACGGAGAAGCCCAAGCAAGGGCCTTCCTCTTCAGAAGGGTGATAATATAGGAAACTTTAGCCCTTTCAGAGGTAAATTGGTCTGGTGCCAAATCAAACTGGATCTTGCATTGCTTCAGAAAACCACGAGAAACATCACCCCCAAAATGAACTGGAGCAGGAATTTTGGGCACTTTAGCAGGTGTAGACTGTGAAGAGTGAGCCACAGACCCAGAAATCTGAAGTGACTCAAGACGGGACATAATGTGCTGCAATACTTGAGCAAAATGAGCCTGTTGAGTCTCCTGACTGTCCAGATGCTTCATCATTACTCAAAGAATCCCTCCATAGTCGAGGAAGCAGCAGCCTGGGAAGATTCCATATTGGCTCAAGCTAACTGTAACGTTCACATTATCAGGAGCCTTGTTCAGTGATGGGTACCTTCAGATGCACAGGTGGACCCTGTGGATTCCGGTATTCACCGACGCCCTTTTGGGGCCCTGGGCTTTCTGCTGCGGAAGCCAACAAGGAAGTGCGTAGGTAGCATCATGTCCTTAAGCGAGGTACCAGGAGGGATTAAGAGATGACATGATCAGAAAACAGGGGTCAAGGCAGGCAGCAGGAGTCGTAATCACAAGTCAGGCAGAAGTCAAAACGAGGAATTCAAATCATGATCAAAACGCTTTGGCAGGCACAGAGAACTGAAACCAGCTTGGGCAATTTCCAAAATGGAGACTGGGCTTTTAAAAGAGATTTGGAGCCAACATTTGAATTCCACGCCCGTTGATGACGTGACACTCGGCATCAAAACGTGAGCGTCCTGACGCACAGCGTCAAATGGCAGCAATGTGACGCTGGCGTCCATTCAACCGTCGTTGACGTCAGTGCCGAAAGCCTACACCCCTTCAAACGAGCAGAGACGTGCCGGGAGGTAAGAAGCCTGAGGATCTCCTGGCGCGTCTTACATTGTGTCTTCTAGGATTTTTCAATGAAACATATCTAAAGGTCTCCTCTCAAGGTATCAACAAGAATTATAATCATTGGACACCTCCTATAGTCTGTGCAAAAACACACCTCTAGCGTTCACTGCTTTTTGCAAACAGATAATTTGAACATTATAATTAGAAAGGACTATATAACAACCAGGTGGAAAGGCTATTTAGGAAGCATTACTCACGACACAAGGACCAAATGGTCTACAAGCCCCTATTAAGTCCCATGGTGGTTCTATAGATTAGCAAACAATAGCTAAGTACAGACAAGTGGGTTGTGCATGTCAGACTCTCTCTTGTTTTACTTTGAACTTCCACCCAACATGCTGGAACACTGACCGAGTCATTTTAACCAACTCTCTGAAATAGGGACTAGGTTAATTAGAGGGTAACTCTGCAAATAAAAACTAGCAGTTGTCATAACAAACAGTACAAGTGCCCGGGGCTGGCTAATTGCTTCCAATTAGCTACTTAGCCTGCATTTACATAAAAAAAACATGATATAAGCCACTGTATTTAAATCATTTCCATTTTCTCTGTAATAATATAGGTATTTATAAATTTATTCTATAACATATAAAAATAAAACAAAAAAGAACTTTTTTTGCAAATTTTTTCATTATATAACTACATTTTTTTTTACTGGTGGATGAGCTGCTCGTTGTTAGCTTCACAAAAGATAAAATCTACACGTACAAAGTAAATATTGTAAAGATATGGGATCTGTTATTTTCTGTATACAAGGTCTGGCCATTCCTTAAGGTTTCTTATAGGGGTTGTTTACCTTTGATATAACTTTTAGAGGAAGATTTATCAAGGGTCTAATTTTAAGGTGATGGGAGTTTTTTTAAACTCCCATCAATTTGAAATTTGAATAAAAATCACCAATCGAAATTTATTAAAAAATTGAAGATTTTAACTTCGGGTGAATAGGCTGTATTCGAATCGTTCGAATCTAAGTTTTACCGCATTAGATCAAATTCGAATTGAAGGATATGCCCCAAAAAACTTAGATTTTTCAAAGTCCACCAAATGACTCCAAATAGGTGCTAGGTGATAGGTGATAGTGCTAGGAGGTCCCCCATAGGCTAAAACAGAAATCCGTCAGGTTTTAGATGGCAAATGGTTGAAGTCAAAGTTTTAAAGAGACAGTACATTATAAATTTCGATATTCGAATAGTCAAATTTTTTTTAAATTCAAATTGAATTTTGGACTATTCGATAGTCAAAGTACACTAAAAATATCTTGAAAATCGTATTTCTAAATTTGAATTTTCACTTCGACCCTTGATAAATCTTCCCCTTAGTATGACATAGAGAATGATATTCTGAGACAATTTGCAATTGGTTTTCATTTTTTATTATTTGTGGTTTTTGAGTTATTTAGCTTTTTATTCAGCAGTTCTCCAGTTTGCAACGTCAGCCATTTGGTTTCTAGAATTCGTGAATATTTAGCCGTCTCGCGAATTTCGGGAAATTCTCGAAACGGTTGAAAAATTTGCGAAACACAAATTTTGATGCTCACATCAATTTTGACGCCCATGTCAATTCGCTGCAATTTTGATGCTCGCGTCAATTTTGAAACAACCGTTAAAGTCAATGGGCGTCGAAATAATGTTGACATGCGACGGTTTTGACGCAAGTGACTTTCCAAAAATTTTTGTTTCCAGTGAATTTTCGCTGCAGTATCGCAAATTTATTAGCTGGTGATGAAACGTGGAAATTCGCCCCAAATTCGCACCTGGTGGATTTATTTGCCCATCACTACTTAGGATACAAGGTACTGTTTTACCATTACAGAGAAAATGCCCATCAGGCAATGAAATATTGATTTTAGGTTACAAAAAGCACAACGGGAAATGTAATTATTCTATTTTGGAGCTTTTTGGATAATGGTTTTCTTGCTAGGTCATAAACATATTATTTATTACATGGCCCTCTATATATAATTTCATGTCTATAATACCAAATGTCCACAAAAATGGAGGCAGAGATAACTTCATTGGAAAATTAGAAACCCAATGCAATTCTCACTGTAGGCAAATTTCTCTTTATGCATTTGCACTCGCAGAATCCCATTAGTCTAATGTCCTCAGCTGCACTAGCAGTTGGTCAAACAGAGACCACCCAAAGAAAAGCAGAGGAAATGTGTTAAACAAAGCCGAATGCTGACGGTACTCAAACACAAGGACCTGTCTATCAAGCCCTGGATAGAGGCACAAGTGGTTATTTTAACTAAACCCTTCTGGGAATACACCAGCAACAGACCACATCTCCTTCTTGTCTGCCTCGTACTGCTACGTGCAGCTTTGTCTCCCCAGGGAATACATTAAAGATCAGACAGAACTTTCAAAGCACAAAAAAAAAATAACTAAATGGAGCAATTGGTCTTCATCTGCCATGACAGTCTATGGGAAAAAACAGTGGCTGAAGTTGTAGATCCGGGTGGCCCTGGGCATTGCTAGAGGGCAGGGGCTCGATCTTCAGAGGTCAAAAATGTCATGTTATTTGGAGATGTCTAACATGCGACCCTCAAAATGTTGCTGAACTATAACTCCTAGACTTAAAGGGGTTGTTCACCTTCCAAACACTTTTTCAGTTGAGTTGTTTTCAGATTGTTCACCAGAAATAAAGACTTTTTTCAATTGCTTTCCATCTTTTATTTTTTATAATTTTTCCCAAAGTTGAAGTCTAAAGTTTAATGTTCGTGTCTCTAGTGTTTCAGTCTCAGTGATCCAGGGGCTACATTTAATTGATACTATAGGGATGCACCGAATCCACTATTTTGGAATACCGAATCGAATCCTAATTTGCATATGCAAATTAGGGGTGGGAAGGGGAAAACATTTTTTACTTCCTTGTTTTGTGACAAAAAGTCACATGATCTTACTCCCCGCAAATAAGGATTCGGATTCAGTTTGGCTGGGCAGAAGGATTCGGCTGAATCCGAATCCTGCTGAAAAAGGCCGAATCCTGGACAAATCTCGAACTGAATCCTGGATTCGGTGCATCCCTAGTTGATACAATTAGTTGATACATTTCTCAGCAGTATCTCTGGAGTATTAGCAACTATTGTATCAATTCTAACAGCTGCCTGTAATGAAACTCAGGGATTCTGCTCAGCAGGGACAAAGATAACAAATGTATCAACTAAATGTATCAATTTAGTCGGCGACCCCATCCCCCATTTCCCCCATTTCCTTTAGAAGGTGAAAAATTAAATTACACTTCATTATTAGAAAAGCGTCCACAAATAGAAAATAGAAAAGTAATTGGAAAACGTCTTTATTTCTGGGGAACTGTCTGAAACCAAGTGAACTGAAAAAGTGTTGGAAGGTGAACATCACCTTTAAGAATTTTAAGGATTAAAAGTTCTAGGGTAGAACTATGGGTTGGCAGAAAAGGCAGACGTTTCAGTTAGTTAGAGGAGAAACTAGAGGATCAGTCTGACTTCATGTGCGAGTATGGTGGGGCACCATCCTTAGCTTAACAATAGTGGGAGCACTTATCGACCCATGTGAAGCTCCAGCATGCTACACGTAAGCTGTGATCCCACACAGCTGATCCCCCAATCCTCCCTTATCGCCCGCCGACATTGATACAGAAGGAAAGGGTTGTGGGGAATGTGGGGATCAGCCAAGTTTAACCCTTTGCTTCTGTATCAATGTCAGCGGTCAATAAGGGAGGATGGGGTATGATCAGTAGCTTCTCATGAAGTAGCGGGAGGTCACGAAACGCATAGAGCGGGCAGCCCATAATATGTCTGTGGCATGCTGATTTGGATTTTAACTATGTTCAATAAATTTCAATCCTTTTAATGAATGGATGCTGGCTTCCTTGCTGCTCCGTGATTTCAAGATGTTGTATCGGGCACCATCCTTGAAAGACCTTGGAACTGCTGAAGATATTTGATAGCCCTGAACATCCATAAGTTGTGTTAATGCATGCCTCATCAACATTTTCAAGATGGTGGTTGTGTCATCTTATATATCAGGTGCACTGGTTGCAATGATCATGGTCAATTGTGGACCAGTAAGGGCAGGTATATTAATAAAGGTCATGTGTCACCCATCTGACAGCAGCTCAACAGAGAAATTACCATTTGGGTGGAGCTGCATGGCTTTATTCTGATCTCCTTATGGCAAGGTACCATAAATCCTTGAATAATATAGTGTGAAGGTCAAAAGATTCACACCCTGTCCCATTGCTTCAATTAAAGAGTCAATTTCACTGTCTTTACAAGTAGCAAAGGGGTCAGACCACCCATCCTGTCTGCATCTCCTGCTGGAAGCCAAACCCAACAAATGTCTGCTCAGGGGTATAATAACCCAGGCTGGTGCAGCATAAAAGTCATCATTTTAACTGGAGTCCAATCATATATACCGTATATCTATATAAATAATCTTATTGGAAAGTCTAAAGGTACCTAGATACAGAGCAATAAAGCTTATAGGCCTAAGAATGGGACAATAACCACTCATGTCGGACAGCTTTAAAGGAATTGTTCAGTATAAAAATAAAAACTGGGTAAATAGACAGGTTGTGCAAAATAAAAAATGTATCTAATATAGTTAGTTAGCCAAAAATGTAATGTATAAAGGCTGGAGTGACTGGATGTGTAACATAATAGCCAGAACACTACTTCCTGCTTTTCAGCTCTCTAACTCTGAGTTAGTCAGTGACTATAAGGGGGACCACATGGGACATAACTGTTCAATGAGTTTGTAATTGATCCTCAGCATTCAGCTCAGATTCAAAAGCAATAGATATGACTCATGTGACCCCCTCAAGTCACTCATTGGTCACTGCCTGGTAACCAATCAGTGGAAAGCAAGAGACCTGAAAAGCAGGAAGTAGTGTTCTGGCTATTATGTTACACATCCAGTCACTCCAGTCTTTATACATTACATTTTTGGCTAACTAACTACATTAGAAACATTATTTTATTTTACACAGGCTATCTATTTACCTAATTTTTATTTTTACACTGAACTGTTCCTTTAAAAATCACATTGAGGGGGAGGACTACATTGACTCTTTGGTGCGCCACTCACTCCAATGGCCTGCATTTCCATTAGCCTTCGGCAGTTCATTTAGGCACTTTGCACTGGGCCTTCCACTTCATAAATTGACCCATTGTTTTTCCCCATAAAAGCTCAATCTCTATGAATATTGCAACGGTAATTATTTTTGGAATTGATATAGTGGGACCTGTCCAAGATCACAATGAGCTGACACTGGGATTCAGACCTATGCCTCATATGTAAAAAAAGAGTCAGGGAAAAACACAAGCATGAAAATAGTTCCAAGGGGTGCCAAAAAGGGCTGTGATTGATATTTCATAGCCTCTGTGGACTAGCAGTTTACTTGAGACTGTGTTCGGCAGTAAACCTGTCTTTTATACAACCAAAACTTGCCTCCAATCCAGGAATTAAAAATAAGAACCTGCTTTGAGGCCACTGGGAGCAACATCCAAGTGGTTGGCGAGCAACTGGGTCTCTCAATGCAATTCTGCAGCTTCTTGGGCCATGTATAGGTTGCCCCGAATAGCCTCTCTGACCAATATATGGCTGGTCAGGCTAGCGTGTTTGAAAATATCATATCACCATATACCTGCATTATCATCCAATTGTTGGCTCTGTGTCGAAATGATTATGTGATTCTGATTTGGTCAAGGGTGTAGGTGACCAAATCAAGGTAACATTTTCTCAATTGGTGACCTCAACATATGAGCAGATCTTAAAGTGTATGCTCAGATTAAAGGAGAATTTTATCCATAGAATATCATCAAACTGTCACCCCTATGAAAATAACCAAATGCTTGCTTCATTCCAACAAGTATACAAAAATGCATCTCTATCAAACATGCAGTGTTTGCGGAATCCCTACAGTATTTGTTCATTAAAACGTTCCTTCTGACATTACCATACAGGTCCTCACAAAGAAGACTATGTTTCCTCCATAAATCCCTACAAAAACCTCTAAATGTGAAATCCCAGCACAAGAAATAACATAGTACAATAATTTACTATGGGATTTTTTATATTTCTTTTGCTATTCCATTTGGTCCATTGTTGTTACCACTTGAATTGCTCTTTAATGAACTCATTTCAAATCCAGGCAAAAACACTAATCACAAACAGTTTCCTGGGTAAACTCTTTTGAAAGCCCAACAAAGGTTTATTGACTTAAGGCATAATTAATTAGTAGTTAGGAAGGGTACAATGTTATTGTTAGTGTAGGTGCATGATGGAGCAAGCCAGAGTATTTATGTGCACGTCATTCTATAGTTTCAAATCTCCAGTGGTAACATCCATATGGTGAAAGTGCTGGGGAACCACACAACTGCTTCAAGTGTTAAAAGGAAAGTTCCTGTTTGGTCTCTAGATAAGGGCTATGATTGGCTGTTGGTTACCCCCCCCCCCAGGGGCTTCTCACTGGCTGTATACTCATGTCTCTTTGTCTGCAACACTTGTGTATTCCAGCAGGATGAATTCCAGCTGTGCCCTGATAACTTTGACTTTAGATTGGTGCTTCTGCTCAAGAGCTTGAGAGGGTGTCGGGTGCAACAAGGGGACATTCATTAACATGCGCTCATGATCCACAAATAAGAGGACTCTTTAAAATGTGTATAAGATAGAGGCTGTATTGTGCTGCGTCTAAAAATCATGACAGAACTATTTGTAGTTCAGCCTGAGCAATGGCTCCATGACCAAACATTTTCAGGGTTCACTGATATTGGCTTGTCTGGTTAATTAGACCTCAGTCTAAATCTCAGTATTGAAAGGATATTAGGAGTCACCAATTTGTTCCATGAAAGGACTGATGTCTGGGTTCAGCAGGTCTCCAAGGGGACTTCTAATATTCCTGATATTTTAAAGTATGGGGTACACAAGCACCTGTCACCATTTAACAGTGTTTATATGAATATATTTTATTATTTTATGCCTCAGATCTAATTGCACATCTAGTTTCTGACTAGGATGAAAAGAACACATCTGTTCCTACCACTACAGGCATACCTACTGTATAATTATCACTTGCCTTCTGGTAGATATAGCATCATATATAGGTGTGACAAACACAACATATAGTGCTTATACAGTATAATCTGTAGGTTAGCAGAAGAGACACATGCTTTTTTATTTATATAAATAAAACCCCCACTTGAACCTTCAGTTGTACCTCCAGTGTGCAGCCAAGTTCAACATGCCTGAAAAGATGTGTGTGTTGTTCTTAATTTACATTTTTTTTAAATGAAATGTTTATTTTTCTGTTTGTATTTGAGACCTGTAGATAGAGCAGGAATAACTGAAGCACCTGGCACTCACATAACCCCACGACATGAACAGGTAAGTAATGTGCACTAGTCGCATCCAGAAACTAGTCAACTGCATGGAAGTACTAAACATGACTTTGATACAAGATCCTCTGTTACTATTTTTCCTTGCCATATTGCTTTGCTATCATGGGATAAACCAAGATGTGGATTGAGTAGAAGATCAATTCAAAACCAAAGAGATGGATGGCACTCCATTCAAGGAAACAGCAAATTTTGTTGCAGGCTCCTACAAGGATCCAACGCCCTATGCTTTTCAGGCTACAATCCCTTAATCATAGGCTATGATGCATATGACTAAGGGATTGTATCCCGAAACGCGTAGGGTGTTGGATCCTTGTAGGAGCCTGCAATAAATTTGCTGTTTCCTTGAATGGAGTGTCATCCATCTCTTTGGTTTTGAATTGACATGAAGTGGTGGGGACGCTGCAGACTGAGCACCTAACAGGGAAAGAGAGGAGCAGCCAATGGGAGGGTGAGCTTGGAGCGATTTATTCGGTTTGATTGAGTAGAAGATCCTATAGGCAGAACACACAATGTATTCTAAATAACCAACAGCTAGACAGGTGTTTTCAAGGACAGGCTTCAGAAAGGAACTTGCAGCAGGCTTCAACTTTATTGCCAAGGGCCTTCTGGTGCAGAACATGTTGTGTGGCCAAAGATGTAATAAAGCCTGAAGTTTATCTGCCACATATGTTGTGTAGCTGTTGGATGTGATTACCCACTCATGGCCTGGGTTATAATTTTGCAGTGATACATAGAATTCTGGTCAATTATTGTTTAGGTATTGATTATTCTAAATATTGGGCTTCTGTTGAATTCAGATATGTATTATTTTATTTATTTATTTATTTATATTGAGGCGCTTGTAGTTGGGGAAAATGTATCGCCGAAATGAATGTATTCTTTAAGGCTTCCCCTGCTCAAATTCAGGGGAAATAAATATGACTTGTGATGATAATTTAACTGTTATCATGGCACCTTTCATGGTTATAATATATATATATATATATTAGTAAGCTTGCTACGAGCATGAGTGGGCAGTCTCCTAATGAAGCTTTATATATAAGGGGGTCATTTACAGGTTACATGGGCAAAATGCAGACATTGGGTGCAATCCACTTTACACATTGGAAAATGGCCTCAGGTCTGCCAAGACAAGACAAGCATTCCCCAAAAATGCATTACTGTCCGCATACTGCAGTGGTGTATTTATGAGGGACGGGGATAGGGGGTGTAGGGGGCATGAAGGCGTCTCCCTCTTTTCTCCTCCTATCGATCTCCTAACTTCTGATTTAACTTCTGACTAACAGTCACCCATTTTTCACCCCTTACTGTTCTTTCCCTTCTGTCTGTGGACAGTGTCAATGACCTACTTTACTGCAGGGGTCCCCAATGGTTTCAAATGTGAGCCACATTCAAATGTACAAAAAAGTTGGAGAGCAACATGAGCATGCTAAAAGTTTCTGAGGGTGCCAAATAGGGGCTATGATTTGCTATTGGAAGCCTTTATATGAACTTGCAGCCTACAGGAGGTTCTGCTTGGTTCTATGCAACCAAAACTTGCCTCCAAGCCTGGAATTCAAAAATAAGCACCTGCTTTGAGGCCACTGGGAGCAACATCCAAGGGGTTGGCAAACAACTTGGTCTTTCAAAGCAATTCTGCAGTTTCTTGGGCCATGTATAGGGTGCACAGAATGGCCTCTCTGACCAATATATGGCTGAAAACTGGTCATGATCAAATTTCTGTTGGGCATGTTTGAAAATATCATAGGACCATATCAGTGCATTGGTGCCACTGGGAGCAACATACAAGGGGTTGGAGAGCAACATGTTGATCTTGGGCCACTTGTTGGGGATCACTGCTTTACTACATACTCACAGCATTCTAATTCTATATTTGTTTATAAAGCTATAGGACTTGTTATCCAGAATGCTTGGGACCTGGGGTTTTCTGGACAATCGATCTTTCTGTATTTTGATATCCATACCTTAGGCTACTAAAAAATAATATAAACATTAATTATACCCAATAGGATTGTTTCACCTCCAATAAAGATTCATTTTGTCTTAGTTGGGGTCCAGTACAAGGTATTAACAGTGTTAATGATAAATCCCCCCCAGATAGTCTCAAGTGGTGACACTGATATACTAATTATAATTAGTGACCTTCTCCAGTAATACAAAGCTCAATGCTCTCTACACTCCAAATATTGCTTTTTGTCCTCTAAAACAGCAACGGAATACTCGCCAATTGTCAATATTCAGACACAAAAGGTCTCTGCATTAGTCCTTCATTGTTTTAAGGATAGATAAAAGTCCCATGTGAGCACCACCTATAGCCAAAACAATATATGGACAAAAATGAAGAATCCAAATACCTGTTTTTGTTGATCTGTTTGAATGTGCCTAATTAAATAAGTGTAATAAAACATAATCCCCAAAACGCAATGCACTTTCTGGAATAAATCACCATGCGTTCCATTATTAAAGTACAAATAATTCTTTTATTCTTTTCATTTTTGGACAATATGAACCATTATAAATTTTCACATTTTGGCCAGTTTAAAAATAACAAGTATCGGTTTAAAAAAAAATAATAATAATAAAAAAAAAAACAACACAGTTTAAAAAGAATAAAGTACCAAATTATTTAGCAGATAGGTACAATATAAAATATGTAAAAAAAAATTTAAACATTAGCATAGAAATAAAAAACATAATTAATACAATCATATAAAAATACAGCTTAACCAATGTACATATTTTTAGAGGACACATGGCAGTTCATCTGACAGCCTTAAAACATAAGGCCGTCCCTAAAAATAAAAACAAAAAAAAAACAAAGGAACTTTAAAAAATAAAGTTTATAAATTATGTTGTAAGGTATTGCTAGAGCCACAAGGTTCATTTACTTGGAACGTCGCCAGAGAAAGGAAACATTCAACCAGATCCCTTAGTGAGTAAGGATCCATAGAAACTCTTCCTGCTCCTCTCTCTACCATGACCACCCAGACATAAGCATGACCAGTGAGGTATATAGAACGTAACACTGTCAGGCATATGCACAACAGAAAAAAAAAGTGCATAAACAACATGGCCGCCCACCTTTCTTGTGGACGGCCAACGTAAAACCCGTTGTGCACCAGAGATAGATCTCTAACAAATTGCATTAAATCTCTCCGGCGCCCAACAGGTTTGATCTATGTTCTCAATAACAACAACTCAAGTTCAACTACTTTGGCTAATTGAAAATGAGTCCACACGTAGAGTTTGTTCAAGTTGCAGCAGCAGTGTTGCATTTCCCATCGTGACATGAATTCATGTCGGTAATACTTAGATTTCCTAAAGCGGAAGGCTTTTTTTTTGACATTTAAGAAAAATAATAATAATGTTTGTACTTTTTCAGGCACATCTGTATCATCATACATCAAGCAATCACCAAGTCATGTTGTGGTTCCTTTCTCCGCCTGCCACACTTCATGACGAGAGAAACATACATAGTCAAAAGCATGACCCAGTAGCATGCGTAAAGTATTGCACCAACGGCGAGAACTATCTTTTCAGATTCTGAAAATGGCTTTTTTGTTTCCCTCCAAATAGTGTAGCAGACGCCCCCAAGGAGAATTGTAAACCAAACGGTTATAGGAATCAGTCCTATAAAATTCACAACTATTGTCTTCCTTCCTGATGTGCCCCAACCTGCCTTGTTGATGGTGGCAATGGCAAACATTTTGGCAGGTAGTAAACTGGACATGTATAACACTGAGTAGAAGGACATGAAGACCATGACTATGTTCCCTCGGAGGGCACTAGCAAAGGAAGATTTGATAAGGCCTACAAGTTGTACTGTCAGCAAGAACAGGAGGATGTTCCAGATCCTTCCACGGTAGAAGAGCTGGATGACAGTGGCGATGAGGAAGAAAGGAAAGAATCCAGTAATCACAGCTTCGTAGGTCATCCATAAGTGATGTTTATGGAACCACAATGAATTGTACAGCCATTCTCGGAAGTAGGACTTGCTCCATCGCGTTTGCTGGTTGAGCCACCGTAGGTACTCGGTGGGTGTTTCAGTAAGGCATTTGGATCTGGCCGTGTATTTGGTTGCATAGCCCAGACTCAAAACTCGATTGGTTAGGTGACGGTCATCCCCAAAACTGCACTGGGAACCCAAAAATTCTTGGTTGTACCAGTCTTCAATGAATTCGTGGAGAAGGGAATTGCGGTACATCCCCAACGGGCCGCTAATGCATTGCACACAGCCAAAGTAAGACTGGCATGCTCTCTCAATGTTAAACGCCATCCAGTATCTGACGCTACTCAGGAAGGAAATCCATGAGTCGTACTTGTTTAAAATCTGCCATGAAGAAATAAGGGAGAAAAAAAGGAATGAATTACAGTGAACGGAAAGCAATTTCCTGCATTGTTATTTCTCGGTTGCAACCGTTTCATTCGGAATGTAATTATATTGCCTTTGCATTATAGACTCTGCAAGCATCTAATAATGATTCCTTGGATGAAGTAAAATAGGGAAACCCCTTCCTTACATAGAAAGGACATCAAAACAGTAAATTATATGTGTGCCGGAACAATGAGGCAGTGAAACGAACATCAAAAGAAAAGATGAGAAGTGCTTCCCCTCCCACAGTTACATTTTCTAGTAATTGGGAAAACACAACTGCTTGTCCAGCACTGCACTTCCTGGCAGGGATCTAGACCATCATAAATCAGCTTTCAATCTGCCTCAAGTCATCCAAGTGACTACAAGGAGGTTTTACTTTCAAGGGGATAGATAGAGCCGGACCAGCGGGATGCAGGGAAAAGCATATGAAACATTAGTGTTTCACAGCTACGTTTTGTATATAAGGGTTGGGTATTCAGTTGGGTATATAAGGGTTGGGTATATCTACAGTATCTGGGATTCATATAATATCCCGTCTTGGAAGCTCTATGATGTCCTTCATCAGGCTTTACATTAAAGAGATAGTGCCACTTCTCAGGTTTTAGCATAATTGAATTCTTCATCAAAATATGCCTATTAGTGATGGGCGAATTTATTCGCCAGGCGCGAATTCGCGGCGAATTTGCGCGTTTCGCCGCAAGCGAATAAATTCGCGAATCGTCCGCGAAAATTCGCGTCAAAAAAGTTCGCCGGCGTCAAAATTTTTTTTTCGAAAAACGGACGCCGGCGCCAAAAACGGGCGGCGGCGCCAAAAACGGGCGCCGGCGTCGAAAAAACGGGCGCCTGCGTCAAAAACGGGCGCGAAATTCGCGAATTTTTCGGCGAAGCGAAACGGCGCAAATTCGCCCATCACTAATGCCTATATGTCCTTTAGACCATGTTTCTCAATTTGACCTCTTTCTATGTAAATTGGACAAAGGTCACATTCATCTATATCACTAGCAGGAACATAAGTCTTATGACCTGCATTTTAAGGCTTACAAGAAAAACATTTTTTTTTTCACCAAAGTAAAATTAAATACCTCTGTTGGGAACAAGGGTTGTGGCCATGGGTACACCAAAGTTTACAATCTTGCATTTAAATGCAGTTGACACTTTCTCTGAACTATGACAACTTCATTTTTCAACCTCACATAGAGCTTAAAGGAGAACTAAACCCTAAAAATGACTGTGGCTAAAAATGCCATATTTTCTATACTGAACTTATTGCACGAGGCTAAAGTTTCAGCTTGTCAATAGCAGCAATGATCCAGGACTTCAAACTTGTCACAGGGGGTCACCATCTTGGAAAGTGTCTGTGACACTCACATGCTCAGTGGGCTCTGATTGGCTGTTGAGAAGCTAAGCTTAGGGCTCGTCACTAATTATCCAGCAGAAAATGAGCTTCCCTGGCTGTAATATAAGCTGATGCTACAGGGCTGATTATTAATTTCTGATGCTAATTGCACTGGTTTCTGTGCTGCCATGTAGTAATTATCTGTATTAATTACTAATCAGCCTTATATTGTAACATTTCTATTCTATGTGTACTGTATATTGTGAGTGGGTCACTAAGCTCAGTAAGTGACAGCAGCACAGAGCATGTGCAGTGAATCAGCAGAAAAGAAGATGGGGAGCTACTGGGGCATCTTTGGAAACACAGATCTTTACTGCTAAAGGGCTGTGGTTGCCTTGGGCTGGTACAGAATCTCAAAACATAATGTACAACATTTCTAGCTAGGGTATACAGGCCAATGCTTTAAAGAATTTTAGCCAATCATCATTCTGCTTCTCCACATTACACACCAGCCACTGTGATAAATGAATTGCTTTGTTTTGATGAGCCTCTTATTATTCAGCACATCTTCCTACTGTACAAGAAGCTAATCTGTCCCAGTCCCTTTGGTTCATTATTCTTGTTTTTCTATTTTTACTACCCCTTGAGTTCCAAGCAAGTCATTATCAAGAAGACCATGGCAAAAGCAGCATCCATTTACCTGCACATCTCCACCCACTCCTCCAACCATGATGTCTTCCTCCAGTACTTTGACCATCTCCACTGATGACGCCGGATCAAGCACTGTGTCAGAATCACATACCTAGAGAAATGGAGAACACAAAGTGATGAGCAAACAAAGCCAATATCTCATCTGAAAAGAAATGAACATATTCCAAGAAATGGTGTTATCAAGTGACCCCCCTCTTCATATTTTAGGCGCCATCATGTGCCATTTGCAGAAAGTAAATTTATTTTTCTGTGAATGAGGATCATTGGATATATGAATATGTTGCGGAACTGAATGAGCTTAAACATCTGCAGCTGTAATGTAATGAACCGTGCCAATGATTACTCCCTTATTTTGAAGGGAAGAGGGTGGATGAGGGATGTACACCATGTAGGTCCCAGACTGTTGGAGAATTCTGAGGGATACAGCTTAGCAACGATGGAGAAGGTTACAGATCCTTTTATAAAATATTGATCACAATGTAAAGCAGTCAAGTCCGATGGGTTTTCTACAACTACAATACCTATAGTCCTTGGCTAGCCTGCTGTAAATTTAAACATTCAAGAGACTTCAGTGCCCTAGACATTTGAAAGAATGGTCCCATTTACCAGTCCAAACCTGATGGACTGCACAGAAGATTCACAATGCAACATACTGTATGCATGATAATATGTATCAACAGGATGTCCAACCTATAGTCAGAGTAGCTACTGTCCTTCAGAGGGTAAAGGGTGTTCGTATGTACTCGTGAAAAACTCAACAATCAACAAGGCAGGAAGCATATGACCGCACACAGCCAATAATACCCCAAACCATACTACTATGGGGACTATGACACCTCTATGATATCAATTCTTATACAAATTATATTTGTAAATGTTGTACTAAAAGAAAGACTGCTCCTAAAAACATGTGATTCTAATTAGAAGTGTAGGTTTAGCTTCATAAGCTGAAGTGAGCAGCGAAGCAACATACACTAATGTCTTCTAATCCTGAGAATACAGAGGTCAGACAATGTCTGGGGCTTCACAGTAGGTAGGAAGAAAAACGGCCCCCGAGATTCATTATCCATAACAAATTCGATAAGAGTGATGGACATGAGACTGGGCTCTCCATTAGACCTTTGAAAATCTAACTTTAATGTGTCCGTTTGTCCACCAGCTTATAGGGGAATTATACAGGAATTTTCTAGGCGTACATACAGAGTGTAGCTATAGGGTCTGCAAAGAAGCCTGGGCAATGGGACCTCAGTTAAACCCTATCAATATAAATAACGAGTAGAAATAATGAGTACAAATAATGAACTCTTTTACCACTTTAGGGATCGATTCTACAATGCAGGGGATAAAAAGAAGACTAGATGGTGATTAGAGGGCATAGGATTAAAACAAACGCCCAGGATACAGGCAAAGTTCATTCCAATTCTTTAGTAGGCCTGGTGCCCATTTATGCTCACAAAAGTCTGAACAAAAACATTATGTGTACAGTTGGGGGTTTGTGGGGCACCACTGTCTTAACTTGTGGCCTCATGCACAAGCAAAGTAAAGAAAGGGTCTGTAACTAAGTCTACACCAGGTTCCATGAGACTCTGGTTGTGCTCTTGCTTATGCAATTCTCAACAGTATCTGATGTCTGATTTACTAACATGGGTGCTAAATTGCATTGGTGTGGGTGCCAAGTGCAGCAAATGAGCAATCACATTTGGTCAGTCTCCTGCAAGTTGGAATTTTAAGCCAAAGAACTGATTGCTTGCACAAACAATATTAGTAGATCGTGCCCAGATTTCTTTTCCCTTCCTATTATACAGAGCAGGCATTTTTTTTTTTCATGGTTTCCAGATCAGCTGTAAGCGCTAAGCAGCGGAAAATAAAGTAAAAAACAAAGTATCATAGAAATAAAACCTGTTCTGAAAATGTGAAGCTAGTTTTCCTGGACCGGTGCCACTAGACTGTCGAGGGATTAGAAGATTCGGATATGTAACGTCAACTGCAGAAACAGCTCTCACCAGATGTCCTCAATGTGTTGGGGTGAGAAGGCCCTGCCTCGGATTATTCCTGGTGGCTTTGGATTTGAAGACTAGTCTGACTAGTCGGTCAAAGGTTTGAATAGTAAACTATTTTGGGGCCAGGTGAGGCTCGTAGAGGCTCTCTACATGTATGTCTGTGGTTCTCATTCTCAATAGGGTTAATGGTTGTCAATGGGGCTAAAATGTGATGGAATGATCACAGAGCAGCAGTTAGAATGGTGGTAGAATGGTGACTCTACATTGCACCAGTGCTGGTCAACCTGTAGCCATTCAGTTATTGTTGAGGAACAACTCTCAGCACACACCAACATTCAGAAGAAGTTGTGTTTAGTAGCTGTAGGGTAATAAGTTTGACCACCAATTTTATTAAAACAGGGGCCACAACGTTCAGCCCTGCTGAATACCCAACCCTTATATTCATTAAGCAACAAATGTGTCATTTTTCCTTCCACATGTCTGCAAACCCTCCCTCTAGCTTCTCTGGGAATTGACCTAAACTAACATTAAAAGCTCTACAAGCCTTTAAGTACTGAGCGTGAGCGGTGAAAGGAAAGTGTGGATGCCAGATGCATTTCAGGAAGCGTTCCTTAAATAAGAGAGGTGTTTCATCTTTTTTTTCCCCAAAGATCTGACAAGAGACACCTTTACTGGTTGGGCAGTGAAAACAGACCCCGGATAGTAAATGTGTTCAGTATGAAAGCACAAAGGCTACAACAGAAGGTGTTGCAGTCACAGTTACAGTCATTTGGGCAAATTTAAGTTGAAAAAACAAATACATTAGAGAAGTTCTGAAAGGGTTTGACTGGCAGTACAATAAAATGTATCAAGTGGTGCTAAGGCAAAGCAAGTGCAGAGTTCTAAAGCTGTCATTCCTTCTAGTGAAATTGGATTTATGATGTTTAAAAGCCTCAGACTGTCTATTTATGACATTATGAATGGATACTTAACCCTCCCTGTATCACCTGGTGCTAAGGCAAGTGTCTTTATAGTGATCCCCAACCAGTGGCTTGTGAGTAACATGTTGCTCTCCGACCCCTTGGATGTTGCTCTCAGTGTCCTCAAAGCAGGTGCTTATTTTTGAATTCCAGGCTTGGAGGCAAGTTTTGGTGCATAAAAACCAGTCGTACTGCCAAACAGAACCTCCTATATTCTGCCAGTCCACAAAAGGGTTACCAAATAGCCAATCACAGCCAATACATGGCACCACCAGGAGCATTTGTCATGCTTGTGTTGCTTTCCCAACTCCTTTTATTCATGAATGTGGCTCACGGGTAAAAAAACGACGGTAACCCTTACAAAGACAATTATTTTTCTGTCCAACAAGACAAGGATTAAAGTGCTGCGTCAAAGCCAACTCTCACAACCCTCATTGTGCCTCCAGTGTCCACTAGAACCATTACATTTCTAAGACTAGGGAGGTTCAGGCTGCAACTAGAATATCTCCTGTTGGTAGTACTATAATGTTGGAGCAGTCGCAGCCTATTGTCAAGGCAAGTTTCAGAAACAAACTTCCAAACCCATAGTTTCTTAGCATACAACAGACATCAGGGGTTCAAATGTGTAATTGCCAGCGGTAACCCAATATACAAGTATATACACTTTAAGTGACTACGTTTTAAACCTTTCTTTTGGAGAAATGTTCTGTTTTGAAGAATGTTTCTTAACTGTGAACTAGAGAGAAGTTCAGGTCTGGTTTAAGTTTCTCAAGGCTTGTTAAACACAGGCCAGAGAAGGAGGCGACTGCTGCCAGCTCTCCAGAATGACGTTATCCACTTCCCCATAACCCTTTTTCTCCCCCTAGTCTGTTAATTTGCCTTCTATGAGAAACCTGCTTCCAAAAGGCATGTTATGTTTTAATAGACTGAATGGTTTGCTAAGTTTGAAACATACTTGCGTATCTTGAAAACATTCCCCCCTGACTGTACAAAAGCCCCTTTAATTGGGTCTTGATTGCACTAACATGTGTACGGCACCCCGTCACCTACCTGCACATAATCCACACTTCTCCCCAGTGCCTTGAACGCGGTGTACATGACTTCTCTCTTCCCATTCCATTTCTGCATGATGCACACGTTTCTATTGGAGAGAACCATCTGCGTTACGTGCTGCATGCTCTCTCTGTGCGTTTCGTCCGTCTCGTTGGGGCCTTTCATGTGGAAGTTATTTTTCCATACGTAAGTGGCGCAGCTGTCATTCCCCATAATCTCACGAAAGATATTCATCATGTAGAGATCATCGTCCGAGTTTCCATCGATCACCATGATGACTTTCATTCCTGGGTACGTCAAGCGCTTGACCGAAAGTAAACATTTCCGTAAGTAGTCTTCGTCCTCTTGATATGCAGCAATACATAGGGCAACTGATTTATTCAGTTTAATGGGGGTTTCTAGAGATCGTTTCATTTTTCGGTGTTCCAGAAAGGCAAAAAGGCTTTGGATAATAAGGTGGAGGGCTAAAATCGCCCCATAGAGTCCAAATGAGAAATAATAGTTGTCTGTTTGGATAAATTGGTAACCAACGATATAAGCAGCTGAGATTCCAAGTAACAAGGAGACTCCGAAGAGAGTTGTCCCAATTATTCTCAGGATGCATATAAACCGTTCACAGTGCATCTACAAAAAAAATGGAAAACATAACAGGTTATCAATGACCTTAATCCACAGATGCACCAAAAATAGGAAATTTCAGTTGAACATCCAAAACACTTGTCCACTTAAGATAGTTGTCTCTGTGTAATGTTCACTGCAAATATTCCAGAGAAAGTCAAATTCATGGTGTTTTCTTCAAGGGGCCAGGGGTGTAACTACAGAGAAAGCAGACCCTGCGCTGTGGGGGCCCAGGAAGTATATAGAGACCATAATTCATATAGAATTGGTAAAGCATGTCAACCTTTAGATATTTTGGGGGCCTGAAAAATAATTTGCTGTGAGTTCCAGTTATATTTAATTAAGCCACTGGAGGGGCTTCTATGTGATAAACATGTAGTAGAAGGGACCAAGAATGGTTGGTGGATGGAGGACAACATCTATCTATCTCATGCCTGATATTTTCAGAGGCTGCAAAATGTTACCAAACCCATCAGGTGGATGAAATGTATGAGATGTAGACTTTTTAGGTCTTAGGTCAAGGTCTGACTGTTTCTTCTAAGAAAAGCAAGCACCTTGAGAGAGGCTAAAATGCCCTTAGGAATAACCATAAAGCACAAATATGAATATAGATAGATAGTTGAGACAGGGTAGCAGACGAACTACAGATATGTACATAAACTAACATTTTCACATTTTATCTCTCAAAACAGATCTTAGGAACCAGAGTTTGCCCTCAGGTCATGCAAGAAGCACCCAAATGAAAGGGACAAAAGTATTGTTGCGTCAACTGTTGTTAAACGGTGCCTCCCCGGACTTGTTGTCAGCCCAAACTATCTAACAGCTGTGTACTTGTACCCCCTGTCCAAGAAATCTCTCTGAGCTGGGGATCAAGAGCACATACCCTTTGTGTGCCTCCCTGTAAAAGGGGAACCATTTGATAAACACGTTGGGTTTTGTTTCTATTTATCCGCCAGCTAAGCGTGTTCTGATTGAGAGCATCACATCATATGCTGGCCGGCTGCAGCTGATTTCGGAGCACCACCCTCTTACATCATGAAGCTGTAAATGTTCCTTTTCATGCCGAAAGGGGAACATGCTGAAAACACTGCCTACCGTGTTCTGCCTAAATGCTACAATCCCGACCACTAGATTAGCCTTGAGAAAACATCTCACCAGATGCTGAAACCATTTGCTTCTAGGAAGAATATTTCAGTTTGGGAGGGGAGTTATTTAACGTCACTAATAATCTGTTACATCCAGAGCTGCTCAAAGGGAAGGGCAGAGAGGGGACTTACTGGCTCCCATAGCATCACTGCACAGATTATATTTCTTAATAATGGATGGGTATTTTTGGTCTATTTAATAACATTTTATTCCCTTTCCAATTGGACCCTCAACTGCCTTGGAATCTGAGAAGACCCCCTAATCTCTAAATCCCACCCTGATTATATCATTAGTCTTCTATCACCTCCTTGTTTACACGGCACAACTATAACACCAAGAGCTGAAGATTCCTGTGTTTTAGCACCGCAAGGTAAGCGTGCCCCTCTCGGCCTGTGCACGCCTCGCTTTTTCCTGCCGTATATAAACAAAATATTTAAAGACCTCATTGTGGGAAAGGAATGTATTGAATTTACCTCAAGTAGACCCTTTTTGCACGTTGACTACTCCCCCTTAGAATGTGACAGAAATACCTTTTAGCACAAATTGCAAGGTATAAACTGTTGGAGTCTCTGGTCCACAAAGGGCCCAATATGTTATCAAAGTCTTGGCTGGCGAATACACAACAAGGGGGGCTGCTGTATGTAGAACACTGGAAGTGTCATTTATCAATGAGCCTGGAATATCACATGCTACTATAATGTAATTATCCCTGGCATTGAATGGTCAAGTTATGAAACACAGTTTTGAGTTCAAACCCAAAGCTGGAGTCAGCAGCCCTATACATCCCAATTTAAAAAACTAAGAAAAAAAAAATGTATTATCTCACCAGTAATATGTGGGGTCTGGGTGCTCATTCCCCAGGCCTACAGCTCGAGGTGGAGGTATCCAACCAAAGAAGAAAATGGCAGGCACTCACAGATCCCACAAACAGCCTTGTAAAAAGAACTGAGTACTTTATTTAGGCCACAAAGTAGATAAATACATAGCCTTACGCGTTTCGTTCTTCGGCTGGAAACAGCAGCCGCCAGGCAATGCAGAAAACCATAATCAGGGGAGTTTAACTACTCTCAATTGTTTGGTTTACACTACAATTCCCAGGACCCACCATGAGTCTCAGATGCTTTTCTAATCTAAAGTGGAGCCAACTGGCTAAATTGCTCAGATGAGCAACAGGGCTAAACTGTCATCTTGTTTTCATATTAACGTACCAGTAATTATCCTAATTATTTGAAGAAGTCTATGCAAAGACATCACAAAGCTTCTCAGGCCCTGACAGCCAATCAGCGGCTGGCACTTACTGATCAAGAGCAATTAACAAACAGCTGGCTGGTTACCATGGGTTACAAGACAAGTTTGCTGTGTTAACCCTGTAATTATTAAACATCAGGGCTGCTACAACTCGTAGTCCTCCAGCTGTTCTGAACTACAATCACCAGCATTCCCACCCCATCGTATATAAATGACCCAGGCTATTCCTTTGAAGAAATTCTTGTTTGTCACTATTATACTGGAGCTATGGGACAGTGACAAGTACACTGGGTCTGCAACAATTCTCTGTGCTTTGTCCCTGGTTTGGAATTTCATAAGTGTCACAGGCCTAAATATAAGGAACCCTGAGTGAAGTTTAAGTAGATGCAGCTTCTCCAGGGAACTGTCCAGCCCGGATGCTGCTTATCTTTGGCGCTTGAGTGTGTGTGTTGTATACAAACATTTCATTTCAGGGATTTGCAAATCCAAAATAATTTTAAACTTCAGTTCCTAGCAATCCCAGGCAGCTGATGCCAGCACGTGTCCTCATCTGAAAGGAGGCATCTCAATGTCCCTATATTCCTATAATATAAAGGGGCAAAGGTTTGTCCAAGTTGATCTTCTCTAAGACTCAACTGCAATAAAAGATTGCCGTAACCACAAGCCAATGGCAATATCCTTAGAAGAAGCTTGGCTGTCCTGTAAAAACCCCAATAAACTGAGACCCTCAAGCTATCTGAGGTTATCTGAGGGTTTTAAGGAGCTGAAGACACCTCTGGTCACCTCTAAGCACAGTTGTAGGTTGTCCTGTAGATAGGGGACACAGAATGAAGGCCAAGGCAGAAGCTTTCATTTGCCTTTAATAAATTCAGTTCCCAGCAATCTCAGGCAGCTGATGCCGGCACGTGTCCTCATCTGAAAGGAGGCATCTCAATGTCCCTATATTCTAATAATATAAAGGGGCAAAGGTTTCTCCAAGTTGATCTTCTCTAAGACTCAACTGCAAAAAAAGATTGCCGTAACCACAAGCCAATGGCAATATCCTTAGAAGAAGCTTGGCTGTCCTGTAAAAACCCTAATAAACGGAGACCCTCAAGCTATCTGAGGTTATCTGAGGGTTTTAAGGAGCTGAAGACACCTCTGGTCAGCTCTAAGCACAGTTTTAGGTTGTCCTGTAGATAGGGGACACAGAATGAAGGCCAAGGCAGAAGCTTTCATTTGCCTTTAATAAATCCATAGAGTGCAACCAAGATCTTTTGACCAGTAAGAACTTTCCCTGATGGGAGTTCTAGAGTTCTATGTATTAATGACCTAGTACCATTCTCATACGTAACCACAATCCAAATATTATCCCTTACACACTTGCTTGATCCTTTTACTATGACTCAATGTTTATAAAGAGTCACCGGCTATTTACACTAGTGCAGCAAGATAATAACATCTTGTTTGTTGCTGTTGGGTGTTCTGTGTTTTGACAGAATGACTTTTAAAGGGAAACTTTGCTATCCAAACCTTTTATTCTTGCCACCAGCAACATCTTATTCTTGCCACCAGCAACATATTTAGGGTTTTAGACAAAGGGCAAGGAAAGGAAAAGTGGAAGCTTTTGAAACTCAATCCCCCCCATGGGTAAGCTCTTCAGAGAAATGGGCTGAAATAAGGCAAAATTAGTTGCAACCTGACACTGTGCTTCTAGGAAATGACCACACACTCGATTGCTTTAAGTTTGTGCAAAAAGGGGGTTTTCATATTCATGGTGTCAGGAGAATGAACTGCTTATTGCAAATGGTCATTTCCGAGAAGCTACTGAAGGCTGTAGGGCTCATTCATGACCCTAGAAAGTCGTGAGTTGGGGGTATAAAAGGGTTGTTCCTATGCTAAATAAATCATATAAAGAGAATTAAAATGTGAAAATGTAGTGAATTTGGTGGCAAGGAGAATCAGCCAAGCAGCACATCCTCCATGGAAACAAACAGCACCGGTGCCCTGCAGAGAAGACTATACAAGGTAACATCATGTTTCCGCCGCTTTCTATTCATAGCCCCAGTCAGATAAGGCAATAGGCGTAGGTGAGGAATTCAGAGCCTAGGAAAATGCAATGGAAAGATCCCATGGAAAACATCTGTTCCTTCCATGGCTTTGAGAGATAGCAGCCCTTTTCTGAAAATACTGGCACCCCAGATGAAGGGCCACATTATCTCTGCAACTGTCAACACCAACCAGAGAAACCACATGCCTTGTCCCCTATCTCCCATGCAACCTCCAACTCTAGGGAACCCCCAGCCCACAGCAAGCGACCAATCACAGATGGGCGGCTTATGGCGTCACTTGGGGAGGTCTACACCTTAGGCGACGTCAAAGGTATTCCCCCAAATGCATCACGTGGGGTTGCTAGTACAAGAGGCAGCTTCATGACGGCTCCAGCTTGCACTAATAGGAGTGGAGCCAAGATCCCCACACTGGTTCCTCTGTGCAGGCTGAGCCTCATGATTAACTATCCAGCTCACTCCTAACTCCAGTATTCAGGCAACAGAGCTCAACTCCCCGCTTGCCACTTTATACAGATTATACAGAAGCCCTTTCTCTCAAATGACAGTTGACAGTTGCTGATGTTGCATGGTCACTACTACAGATTCAACCGGGAACAATCCACGTGCATGTCTAGTATAGCCCTCCAGCTGCTCTTAAACTACAATACCCATCAGCCTTTGCTCCCCAGGAACTGACCTGTGCTGCTGTTTGCTATGACATCCCATAGTCAAACCGACCTTCTATATTCCCACCATACATAATTTCATAACCAAGCTGGAGGACATCGATGGGCTGCTAACTTCAGATTATCTGCCCCCCCCCTCTACTTTCAAACTCTCTGTCCCCCCAGTAAGAGAATATTAAGATCACAGAGCACAGTTTGTATTCCTGCACATTCACTCGAGTGGGCACAGCACATGCCACGTTTCACAATTTAACTACTTGATCCCTTCCACTGCTTATTGGCACCCAGGGAACTGGGGGGATTCTGTGCCAGGGACATAAGGAGATTTTGGTGCCTTTCCCCCCCATCAACCTTCATACCCCTCCCCCCCCCACAAGGATGCAATTAGTTCAAATCCAAAAGTGCCCAGCCCCTTAGTCTAATGTGCCCCAAGGCTACAAAAATCACTGCACCCCCTGCTAAGCTACGTGGTTCCCTCCCACTGTTGGGTGTCTAAGCACAGCCCACCCAGGTATTTCAATGTCAATGGAAGTGTTAGGGTAACACCTCATTATAAAGCCTTTTGTCATGAGCTCGACACCCTCCATACCTAGACAAGTCTCTGGCACATACTTCCATTCTCCTGCAGCCACACCCCCTGCCCCCTGTAACTGCAGCCACTGGGTCTGCCTATTCTAACAGAAAGATCCTACAGACTAATGAATGGATACAATGTATATCCTGCCCTCCTCTCTCTACCTTGCCTATTCCTATGCTGCCATAGCGATTGCACCCCGTCAATTGAAACCATTTACCATAACTGCTGAAATACACAGTCATATACACCAACGCTCATTCATAACGGCTGCTTCTTATTATATGAAATAATAGTATACATACAGGGCTGCCATTAGGAAGATGCAACATATCGGTTTTTGGGGTCCCTGCCAGAGACAATAACCCCCTACACAGGGGCGTAACTATAGAGGAAGCAGATCCTGTGGCTGCAGGGGGGCCCAGGAGGTATAGGGGCCCTTATTCATATAAAGTTTCAATAAATATTGGTAAAAAAAAGGTCAACCTCTAACATCGTCAGACTGGGCTGGCAGAAAACTGGGGAAAAACCCGGTGGGCCCCAGCTCTCATGGGCCCCTTTGCCGGTCCAGCCCCCAACCCCAATCTCCGGGACCCCCAAATAAAATTAATTGTGGCGCCGTTAGTGCATGCGCGTTGGCGCTCTCGAATGCGGGCCTGCGTGGGCATTTGTGCATGCGCGCGGGGAGGCATGGAGGTTAGTAACCCGGTGGACCCCCCATGTCCAGTCCGACGCTGACCATTTTGGGGGGCTGAAAAGTAATTTGCTGTGGGGCCCAGTGATATCTAGTTACACCACTGCCCCTACACTTGTACCATATATATATATATATATATATATATATATATATATATATATATATATATATATATATATATATATATATATATATATATATATATATATATACTATAAGAGGTGAATAATAAGCAGTGTAGAGCATTAAATTAAAGGCAGACTTCCCCTTACCTTGGTTATTGCCTTGGTCCTGTGGTCACTAGGGCTGCAGTCTGCTGTGTGGTCCGCCAGCCCAGGTCCCAACACTGAGGTATTATCAGAGGAGCTTTGGTCAGCCAGCAGGATCAATTAAATAACAAAAAATACTGGTCTATAAAAGTAATAAATTCTATATATATATATAAAGTGGAAAAGAGCTTCCACGTTTCCCTTCCAATTTAAAAAAAAATATATTTAATATAATATATATATATATATATAAAAAAAAGGTCCTATCTAGACTATGAAGCACTTTGGGAATCAGCTGGTCCTTTGCGAGTGGCAGTTGCGCTGTGCGCGCAGAGAGTGCGAGTTTGTCGCAGAGCAGCGGGCGATCCAGATGTGCAACATGTGAAGCTGATGGAGCAGTGAGTGTGGCTTCTAGTCGTTCCTTCAGAGCAAACAGTGCCAGAGTGTTATCCCTTCCAGACGCCCCTTTTTCTCTCTCATTGACTCCTCTCTGTCCTCCTCTCCTGCTTCTGGTTAAGGGGGTCTTTAAAGCAGCGCAAAAGGCTCTTGGTGTTCTCTTTAATAGGGAGGAGGGAGTGGGGGGCAAGGACTCAGGAGGAGGGGACTCTTTAAGAAAACCTTCTCCATTCAAAGTTCACTGTTGGCTGGGATAAGACTCCTTTTTTTTTTTTTTTTAGGCAAACCAATTGAATTAACATAATTGCAACCATTTGCACTCAATACACACAGGGGTCTCATCACCTGACACATGGGAGACCACTGGATGTTTTATTCACCCCCCACCAGCCCTGGGCTGTGGATTGGGAGGCTCAGTAGCCAGACTTCATGGGCAGAGGAGTGTTAATTTAATTCTATGGGCAGTTGGGGGAGCTCTGCTCGGTCACTGAAAGGGTTAACATCCCTTATTCTTCATCCAGGGTCAATATATTAATTATCTCATGATTTAAGTTCCAGGCTCAGGGCTGTTTAAATCAAATGATGAGCTGGATTAAGGGTATAGGAGTAATAATAATAGAGATACGGGGACTCTAACACCTCAGCAGCAGGAAGGGGTTAAACAGGGTTGAATGCAGAACCTGGATGAGTAGAGATTTATTTCATGTAGGAAGTCGGTAGGGGATGTATTTAGGGAAAATCCTATTTCCAAGAATCCAATGCCCCCCCCCCCCCACCCTCCAGGACAATGGCAGAGTTTATAACATGAGACTTTAACTCCTCTCCCGAGTGCAGTGATTTTATGGTGCAAATGTCATTCAGGATGAATTGAGAATCTCCCTGTGTCCCCTGCACTCGCACCTCTGGCCGCTAAGTGGCGCTGGCACAGCACGGAGAACTGCGGGTACTGAATAAAGGGGGAGAAGCTGCGACTGTCAGAGTTACAGGAGCGATTGCCGGGAGGACACGGGTCTGTTCTATTAACCCTTGTTCCGTCAAAAATGAACCATGAATTTCATATAGAACATTGTAGGGTCACAACAGTTACAGTAACGCGTTCTCTACTGTGTGTTGTACTGTATATTGTATTGTGTGTTATACTGTGTGTTGTACTGTGTCTTGTACTGTATATTGTACTGTGTGTTGTACTGTGTACTGTACTGTGTGTTGTACTGTGTGTTGTGTTTTACTGTATATTGTACTGTATATTGTACTGTGTGTTGTACTGTGTACTGTACTGTGTGTTGTACTGTATATTGTATTGTGTGTTATACTGTGTGTTGTACTGTGTCTTGTACTGTATATTGTACTGTATATTGTACTGTGTGTTGTACTGTGTGTGTTGTACTGTGTGTTGTACTGTATATTGTACTGTATATTGTACTGTGTGTTGTACTGTGTGTGTTGTACTGAGTGTTGTACTGTATATTGTACTGTGTCTTGTACTGTATATTGTACTATGTCTTGTACTTTATATTGTACTGTGTGTTATACTGGGCTTCGGAACACTATTCGATCCTACTGAGTTGCTAATCACTGTTAGAGCTGCCATATAGATATATTCTTATATTCTTAATTACTCAATGTAGCTTGTTTCTATGTGTATATCTATGTCTCTGTCAGTGTGTGTGTGTATATTTATGTGTGTGTGTGTATCTATGTGTGTGTGTGTGTCAGTGTCCCTAGGTGTGTATGAGTATGTGTGTCTGCTTGCGTCTATGTCTGTGAGTCTGCAAGTGTGCAAGTGTGTGTCTCTATTAATGTGTGTCTCTGCCTATATGTGTGTGTGAGTCTCCTTGTGTCTGTGAATCTCAGTGTGTGTATTTGATTGTGTATCAATGTGTGTCTCTCTCTGCAGGTATGAGGGGATCTGTATGTATGTGTGTCTCTTTTTATGTATGTTTGTGGGTTCATCTGTTCATATGTGTCTCTGTGCTTGTGAATGCCACTTTGTGTGTAGTGGGGTATCTGTGTGTCCACCTCTGTATGTGTGTGCGTCTGTGTGTGTATGTGAGTGTGTATATGTGTGTGAGTGTGTATATGTGTGTGAGTGTGTATATGTGTGTGAGTGTGTATATGTGTGTGTGAATATGTGTGTGAGTGTGTATATGTGTGTGAGTGTGTATATGTGAGTGTGTATATGTGTGTGAGTGTGTATATGTGTGTGAGTGTGTATATGTGTGTGAGTGTGTATATGTGTGTGAGTGTGTATATGTGTGTGAGCGTGTATATGTGAGTGTGTATATGTGTGTGAGTGTGTATATGTGAGTGTGTATATGTGTGTGAGTGAGTCTGTGTGTGTGTTTGTGCCAAATATAGTGTGTGAGTGTCTGGGTGCTGTGCAGTAGAGTCACTATATAGGTACACGACTGCCTCCCCCTAAAGACAAATAAACACACTGTCACACACACACACACACACTGGGCTCCTTCCAGGGACTCTGCACTGGGGAAATCACATTCTCTGTTCATTTGCTAGAAAGCAGCTCTCTTAAAGGAACAGCCGTGTAAACATAAACTCCCCTAAAAAAAAACCTGCTTCCTTCCTGGCCTTCCAGTGCCTGGCAATGGTGGGAACCAGCAGTTCACGGCGACAAGAGAGAGACTATTTTTTTTTAATTTTAAGATTAATTTTTATTCTTTTGTATAGTAAGTGGGAGAGATGTTATAGCGTTACCATAAAGGAAACTGTCCCATCACTGTGAGATTAGAGATAATTCCCTGGAGAGAGTGTTTCTGGGTGGGAAGTGATACCTCTCTATTAGATTCATTTTCAGGAGACAGAGTATTAACTCATTGGTGTGTGCTGAGAATCAGCGTGTGTATGCCTTTAAGAACAGTTACAGTGGGACAAAGACGTTGCTTTTGGTCTCTTCGTTATCCAAGTGTTAAAGTGTAGTAAGAGTTAAATATGTCTGTAATATACAGTTGGATATCCCTGTATTGCATCTGTTTCTTATACTGCCAGCAAAGGGTTAAATAAGGTCTCAGTCCGGTAACAGCCCAGCTACAATGTATCAATAACCAAATAAAATCCCAAATAAAATCCCAAGTCTTTACCTTTTGTGCCTGTCAGTCAAGCAGGGGGGGAGGGGCTTTCCCTTTGTTCAGTTATACTGAGTCGTTTCCTGAGGTTCATTATTGATAGAGATTGTAGCAGTGTCACAATTAGGACCTGCCATAGAGATAATGAAACACCTCCTGTCTAATTAATCCCACACCTTCTAATGGAATCTATCTGTATAAGGAAACCTCTCTCTTCTAATATCCAGAATGGTCTTTTTTGGGGGAGGGGGTCTCACTAAGAGAGTGTTGCATATACAGGTTAAGTTATATAATTCAGGCAACTCTGCCAGTCACTCAGGTATTATAAGGGATAATGTACCCCCTACTGTAAATGATAAGGATATTAGAAGTCACTGAGGGGTTGTTCTGTGACCATATAAAGGCACAAGGCTGCAGGCTGAGTTATACAGGGAACTCTGAGTATCACTCATGTATTATAAGGGATATTGTACCCCCTACTGTAAATGATAAGGATATTAGAAGTCACTGAGGGGTTGTTCTGTGACCATATAAAGACACAAGGCTGCAGGCTGAGTTATACAGGGAACTCTGAGTATCACTCATGTATTAAGTCATTAAGGCGTTTTGTGACCCTATGCCAAGTGATTTTTTTACCAGGTTTCTCCATTTTGGAAAAAGTCATGCCAAAAAAAAAAAATCTTTGACTTCAATGACTTTTGCAAATAAGGCAAATATTCAGTGAAGGTAAATGGGACCAGTTGTTACAGCAGTGGCTGCATTATTATTTATACACACATTTCAGTGAGTCACGTGACACAAATCACATCACTAATTACATGGAAAACTGTCCAAATCCATAATTTTTGGAGGCTTTTGTATTAACTGTATCATTGCAGCGCTGCACGGCCGGTTCTAACCGCTCCCACATCTGCCTTCTGGTTTTTATCACTTTCCCTTTTATCTAGTGAATCCTCTTCTTCTGTAACTCCTGCCTCGGAGATTTGACATTTCCACAATCCCCTCCCGTTTCTAATGTTCCACATGTCAGTGATTAAGTTCTTTTCTGTATTGTCTCATGTTACACACAGCTGGGGGAATATTGTAAGGAATTATATACCCAGAATCCTCCTGTTTTTCGCTCCCTCTCGATCTGGGTCAGACTGGGCCGGTGTGACACCAGGAAAACACCTGGTGGGCCCCAGCCCTCATGGTAAAGTCCTGCAGCGAGTCGGGTACGATTTTTACTCCTTTTATCTGATCACGCCTACTTCTGATGATGTCACTTCCGGTTTACGTACGGGTCGGGTACGGGTTCCAAAAAATGGACCTGCAAAGGGCCTCATGGGCCCCCGCTGGGCCAGACTTACTCCCCAGGCTGGCCCATAAAGAAATTGGGGCTTATTTATAAACACTAGTGATGGGCGATTAAATTCACCAGGCGCAAATTCACAGTGAATTTCCAGGTTTCGCCGCCGGCAAATAAATTTGCAAAACTGTCACAAAAATTTGACTGCGGCAAAGAAATTTGGAATACTCGCGTCAAAACCATTGCACTTCAACATTTTTTGGACACCCATTGACTTTAATGCCCGCTTCAAAATTGGCACAAATTGACGCGAGTGTTAAAATTTACGCAAATTGACGCGGGCTGATTAGTTGCTATGGGTTACTGCCTAGGTTTCAAATTTGCAAAGTGTTTATAAATGACCCCCAAGCTGTTGCGCCGTACTGTGAAAAATTTTGATGCCCGCGTAAATTCTGGCGCTCTCGTCAATTTTGACGCTGGCGTTAAAGTCAATGGGCATCGGAATAATGTTAGAAACCTTTCCCAAATCTTCCCAAGCAGAAGAACATCAGAGCAGCCTCTTTCTTTCTCCTGACGACTTCCTTGACTACTTGGTGGTCAGACTGGTGGGAAACTGACCAGCAGGTGGCGCTGTTGTAACAAAATTCATTCATATTAACAGCACATGTATCACTTAATATCATGGAATAAAAACAATATAAATAATGAATGTACATTGCAAAAGTGCTCATCAATTTTACATGCACTTATTTTAAAGGTTAACTTATCCTTCAAGTCTACTAGAAAATCATGTAAACATTAAATAAACCCAATAGTCTGGTTTTGCTTCCAATAAAAATTAATTATATATACAAGCTACTGTTTTATTATATAAAGAGAAAAAGGAAATAATTTTTTTTAAAATTTGGATTATTTGCATAAATGGAATCTATGGGAGACGGCCTTTTTTCTTCATTCGGAGCTTTCCGGATAACCGATCCTATACCTGTAGAGGGTGTTGTTCTCAGCAATTTCCCACCTCTGCCATAAAGTGAGTCTGGATTGCGTTTTTTTGCTCAGGAAGGAAGTAGATGAATTCATATGGCAAGAAATGTGATATAGACAGCACTGCACTCATTTATACGTCATTTATTAAAGGATATTGATGTTATGGTAACTTTGGTGGAAATGTAAGTAATAAAATGGAACGAAGTGAACGAGGAGTGTGTCAGGAGCAGCTGGATTGGTTGGAACTGATTTGGATGCAAATGTGAAACAGATTTGTATAAATCCATCGAAGTTGGTGATGCTCATCTCTGGCTGTTTCTCCTTAGTATCTATACACAGAGCTTTGGCTGCAGGAGGAGATCTGTACAACCACAGAGCTTTGATCAGAAGGAGTCGGACAGACAGGGTTCTGCTCACTATCTCCCCAAATGCCTCAGGGGGCTGAACTTCTATTCTATTCTGATTCCGAAGGCAAAACGCTGGGAGATTAGATGTAAATTGTTGACATTTAATACATAAGTTAATTTCCTGTTCACTATACTCATGGCAGTGGGTCACCTGTATGTATCCCTGCCCCCGCAGGATTGGACAGCTACTAATTAGCATAGCAATTAAAACCTCCTCCTCCCCCTTCACCTTCAGTTCTTTTTTCTGTCCCACGTCAAGGATTCAGGCTCACCCCAATTATTGATCCGACCAGGTCTCAGGCTCTCTCTCCCTGGTTGAAGCCCTGGGACTAGCGCTGAGTGCAACCGCTGCCCAGGGGCCCCTCCTGTCATTCAGGTGCGATCAGGGGCTAAGGCAGAGTAAGGATTCATTTCTGCCAAAGCGCCGCATGCTTTCAGTAGCAGGCGCCATCTTTTGCAGGACGTGTTGCCATGGAGATGCGCGTCGAGCGTGATGATGTCACTCGCATGGAGTTTTCATAGCCGGTAAAACTCAGAACGCTCCTGCCACAATCTGCAGTCATCCAGACGCTAACAGCCATTCTAAGCTTTCCTGGTAAGCAATATCCCTGTAAAAGGGAATCTCCTATGCAATCTACATTGTATTGAAACTCTGTATTCCTACAGCTTGTGGATTCTTTGTATTATTGATGAGCTATTCTTTGGAGGCAAACGTTCTGGCAAGGAGGCAAAAGGTCGCAACTAATATGGAGGGGTGAGTCCATCTTAAAGAGAGAGCAGGATGGATACCTTTAATCTTAATTAATTAACTATTTATTATGCTGTGTTTTATAGGCATTCTGTGGATCAGGAACAGTCTGAAAGAGCAGCAAAGAAATCTAAAATCTGTAGATCCTGTGATAATCCTGCATTACAAGGCAGAAGACTATGTCAGGATTGTATCACTCTGGCTTCAGGCAATATGACTAATCAATTAGAAGAATTCATGAATAAAATGTCACAGTCAGTATCTCAATCTATTGAAAGTGCTCTATCTAGAGTTACTGATAAGCTGCTAAAGAAGCCAAGGCTTCAAGAGGAGATTTATTCATCAACTGATTCTGATGTGGATCATTTTATTCAAGTTTCAGAAGGGGAACTAGATGATTCTAATGAAGAATATGAGGCTACTGAGCAATCAAATTTTGATCTTGAATTGGTCTCACCCCTTATAGAGGCTATGAATAAAGCCTTGGATTTAGATGATCCACAGGACAGCAGTTCCAGGAGAGACAAGTTGGCTGGTCGCTCTCTCAAAAAGCAACCATATTTTCCTGTGCATGAGATATTTAAAGCAGAATTACAGAAGGAATGGAAAACTCCAGATAAAAAGTTCTTCATTTCCAAACGTTTTAATAAAATGTATCCTTTTCAAGAAGATATTATTCAAAATTGGGTCACACCTCCTAAAGTAGATGCCCCTATTACCAGAATTGCCCGTAAAACTACATTACCTGTAGATGATGGTGTGTCTTTTCGTGATGTTATGGAGAAACGTCAAGAAAGTACATTGAGAAAAGCATACCTTGTGGCTGGTGCTGCCTGTAGACCAGCTATTGCTAATATTTGCCTTGCAAAAGCGTCTAGAATCTGGCTGAAAAACATTGAAGATGCTTTGTCCAGAAATGTCAGTAGATCCAGAATTAAAGATGCATTAAATGAAATTAAATTGGCTTCTGATTTTATTATAGAAGCAGCAACTGAGAATCTTCACCTGGCAGCAAAATCTATGGCACTGTCTGTGTCAACTAGAAGAGCATTATGGTTGCAGCAATGGCAGGCTGATGCTGCCTCAAAACACAACCTTTGTGGTTTACCATTCGAAGGCGAGTTACTTTTCGGGTCAAGTCTCGAAAAGATAATTTCTAAAGTTACAGCAGGCAAAAGCCCTTTTTTGCCACAAGATAGAAGAGGTAGAAGATACCAATTTCTGAATTCAAGGACCGAGAGATCTAACTATAAAGAAGCAAAGTTTTACAGGCCAGGTAAAGTTTTTCCGAATTATCAAGCATGGAGATCTGGACAAGCCAATCTTTTTCGTGGCCCCAGAAGACAGTTCAGGGCGAACAGGGCAAAGTATACATGACGCCAGAAGTTTATCCCAAGACCCAGTTGGGGGAAGGCTTGGGAAATTTTGTATGGAATGGGAGAAAACCATCCAAGACAGATGGGTACTTCAGGTAGTATCTTCGGGATACAAGTTAGAATTCAGACACAAACATTTGAGGACTTTATTTCAGCAGTCCAGGGCTCCAAGGGATCCCAGAGCAAGACAAGCTCTTGTAGAAATTTTGAAGAATTTAGGCAAACAAAACGTAATAACACCAGTTCCAGAGCATCAAAAATGGCTTGGAGTTTATTCCCCTCTGTTTCTAATAAGGAAAAGGACAGGAGAATACAGAGCAATTCTAGATCTAAGAATTCTGAACAAAAGTCTACGCATCAAAAGATTCAAGATGGAAACTTTAAGAAGTGTGGTGCAAGAGATAGATCGAGAAGATTGGTTGGTTTCAATCGATATAAAGGACGCTTATCTACATATTCCTGTGGCCAGTCCTCATCAAAAGTTTCTTCGATTTTTTGTGCTAGGAAAGCACTTCCAGTATCAAGCCCTCCCTTTCGGCCTAGCAACTTCGCCAAGGACATTCACGAAGGTTCTGATAACACTGATCGCAGCCTTAAGAGAAAAGGGTATACAAGTCTATGCATATCTGGACGATATCCTAATCAAAGCAAGAGATCCTCAACTATTGATTCATCACAAGAATTATGTACTGGAATTTTTGCAACACCATGGTTGGAAAATAAACTTTGGCAAGTCTCAATTAATTCCAGTCCAGAGACTTCAGTACTTGGGAGTAGTAATCGATTCCGTTCAGATGAAAGTTTTTCTGACGAAGAAGAGGATACAGGATATCAGAAAATCAATACAACTAATCAGACGGAAAGAATTTTGTTCGGCAAAAGAATGCCTCAGTCTGATAGGCAAGTTGATCGCAGCAGCCGATGCTGTCGATTGGGCTCATTTTCATCGTCGCCAACTTCAATGGGATTTTCTGACCCAGTGGTTCAGAGATCCGTACAACCTCAATCAAAAAATTTTTCTGAGATGGCAATCCAAGGAAAATCTCAAGTGGTGGTGCCTTTCGTACAATTTTCAGAAGGGGAAACACATTCTTTTACCCCAATGGCAAGTCCTTACTACAGATGCCAGCAATCTCGGCTGGGGTGCAGTCATCAACAACCATTCAATCCAGGGCTGGTGGCCAGAAGAGATGAGGATTTTGTCTTCAAATCGACTGGAACTGCAGGCTGTTTGGGAAGCCCTTCAGGTATGTCAAAAAATGCTAAAAGGATTGTCTGTGAATGTCCATTCAGACAATACGACGGTTGTGAGTTACCTGAGGAGACAAGGAGGCACCAAATCAGTGTCCTTGATGAGATTGACGGAGAAGATTTTCCAGTGGGCAGAGAGCAATTTATGTCATCTGACAGCGACATATATTCCGGGGCAACTGAATATCAGAGCGGATTATCTCAGCAGATCCAAAATCCATCCAGGAGAATGGTCGCTGGACCCACACATATTTTTTCAGATAGAGAGGAGATGGGGACCAATCGAGATAGATTTAATGGCCTCATCATACAACCGGAAGAAGCACAGACATTACTCCAGGAGTTGGGATCATCAGGCAGAAGGGAGAGATGCTTTCTCCATACCATGGAGGTTCCGTCTGGCGTACCTGTTTCCTCCAATACCATTGATCCCAAAGACCTTGATAAAGGTGAGGCAGGACCAAGCTCAAGTAGTCCTGATAGCTCCTTGGTGGCCCAGGAGGCCATGGTTTGCTCAACTCCAGAACATGTCAATAGATCAGCCTTGGAAATTGCCACTGATCCCGCAGCTGCTATCCCAGGGTCCGATTTGTCATCCAAACCTTCGAGGTTTACAATTGACGTCGTGGCTATTGAAAGGAGGAATTTAGAAGAATCTGGGCTGTCAGATGCAGTAGTAGAGACTTTACTGCAATCTAGGAAGTCTTCAACTTCAAGCAAATATTATAGAATCTGGAATATATATAAAGAATGGTGTAAACAAAAGAAATTTGATCATACTGTGTACTCAACTGTTCATACAGTAGAATTTCTTCAAGCTGGTCTAGAAAAAGGTTTAGCCACAAATACACTGAAGTCTCAGATTTCTGCTTTATCTGCCCTTTGGAATAAACCATTAGTGACAGACCCAATAATAATAAGATTTATTCAAGCGGCAAACCATATAAATCCTCCAATAAAGTCTAGAATACCTCCATGGGATCTATCTGCTGTCTTGCAGGCTCTGATGGAGGAACCTTTTGAACCGTTACAGGCAGTATCTCTCAGGAATATATATGACGCTTAAAGTAGCATTTTTGATCGCCATTACATCAGCCAGAAGAGTTAGTGAAATTCATGCACTGTCCGTGGCAGAAAATTGTCTTGTGTTCCATCAAGATAAAGTGGTCCTGAGAACTAACTCAAAATTTGTGCCGAAGGTATCATCTTCATTTCATTGCAACCAAGATATTGTCCTTCCAGTCTTTTACAAAAATCCTTCTAATGATTTAGAAGAAAAATTACACAAACTGGACGTTGCAAGAGCACTATCAATATATCTTCAAAGAATGGAAGACTTTAGGAAGTCAGATTCATTGTTCCTGATCCCAGATGGTCCCAAAAGAGGTGCTCCTGCCTCCAAATCTACTTTAGCAAGATACATTACCTCCTGTATCAAAGAGGCTTATAAATCTCTAAAATTGCCAGAACCAGCTTTAATTAAAGCTCACTCTACTAGAGCAGTGGCAACGTCATGGGCATTCCGGTCTTCAGCGAGTCCTGAAGAGGTGTGCCGAGCAGCAGTCTGGTCTTCAATGAATACGTTCATTAAACATTACCAGTTGGATGTAATGTCATTGACAGATGCTAATTTCGGTCAATCTGTTTTGCAAGCAGTGTCTTTGTCTCAATAAATGTTTACTGCATTAATCCCTCCCTTCTTCGCTTTGGTATTTCATACAGGTGACCCACTGCCATGAGTATAGTGAACAGGAAAAGAGAAAATTTAATACTTACCGTAATTTTCTTTTCCTGGAACGAACTCATGGCAGTGGGTCACGACCCTCCCTATCTTGACTTTGGGAAAACCTAGAACTGAAGGTGAAGGGGGAGGAGGAGGATTTAATTGCTATGCTAATTAGTAGCTGTCCAATCCTGCGGGGGCAGGGATACATACAGGTGACCCACTGCCATGAGTTCGTTCCAGGAAAAGAAAATTACGGTAAGTATTAAATTTTCTCTTATTCCTGCCAAGAGCCGAGCCCTCGGATATCACTAATTCATGGCTCGGGACCCTTCCTAGGATACGCAGCAGACAAAACAAGGCAGAAGCCAAGAAGCGATGATACAATGATTGCTAATAATACTCGCTTCTTAAAGGAACAGTAACACCAAAAACTGAAAGTGTTTTAAAGTAATGAAAATATGTAGTGTTGCCCTGCACTGGTAAAACTGATGTGTTTGCTTCAGAATCACTACTATAGTTCATATAAACAAGCTGCTGTGTAGCAATGGCGGAAATTGAAAAACGGCTATATGGCACAGGTTAACCAATAGCATTATGTTCTACAGAGCTTATCTGCTGTGTAACCTGAACCTTTTCTCCTTTGAATGGCTGCCCCCATTGCTACACAGCAGTTTATTTATATAAACAATAGTAGTGTTTCTGAAGCAAACACATCAGTTTTACCAGTGCAGGGCAACACTGCATTATATTTTCATTACTTTAAAACACTTTTATTTTTTGACGTTACTGTTCCTTTAAAGAAACAGAGCAGTTGAATGGGGAAAGCAATACTTCTGTATAATCTCCCCCTTCTCCTTACTCCTCAGAAAGTGGTGCCCTTTTGCACAAGGGTGTTACTCCAGCCTTGATCAGTCGACAGTTGCAGGGCAATTGCCAATAGGCAATTTAATTGCAGCCACTATTACTGATGCCCTCTGGCATGCTCGCATCACCCCTGCTGAAAACAGCATCAGATTTAACAAATGCTCCTAAACTGATGAATCTGCATCAAACACAATTTTTGGGCAACTGCAGTTATTCTGGAATGGTTAGCAAAATGCTGCATTGTGTGGGAAAAACTAAGATTTGTGCTGACAAAGCATATTACTATGCTGTTGCTGAACTGCAACCTCTGACCTTCAGCTGCTTACCTGATACACAATATGCAATGTCCATTGCAAGAACATGTAGGGGGTTAGTCTGTTGCCTGTTCCATTCCCCATCCAAAACTGAACTGATTGCTAGTTTTTTTTTTTTAATTATTTGCCTTCTTCTTCTGACTCTTTCAAAGGGGGTCACTGACCCCGTCTAAAAAATAAATGCTCTGTAAGGCTACACATTTATTGTTATTGCTACTTTTTTTTTTTTAACTCATCTTTCTATTCAGGCCTCTCCTATTCATGTTCCAGTCTGTTATTCAAATCTGTTCATGGTTGCTAGGGTCATTTGGATCCTAGCAACCAGATTGCTGATATTACTAACTGGAGAGCTACTGAAGAAAAAGCTAAATAAGTCAAAAACCACAAATAATGAAAAATGAAAACCAATTGTAAATTGTCTCAGGATGTAACACTCGACATGATACATCTATATAAGTGTTAAACAGATAAGGTTTTCTAGAGGAGGAAATAAAGAGCTTGCCATGGAGTGCTTATGGTTATGCCACTGACCCTATTTAATGAAAAAGTCTCCTTTTTATCTCAGTTTGGGTTTTGTTTTACTGCAACCATTATTGTAGGTGCAGGCTTGTGTTATTTATACACTGGGGCTCATTTATCAACACTGGGCAAATTTGCCTACGGGCAGTTCCCTATAGCAATCAATCAGTGATTAGCTTTTTAAAGCCAGCTGCAAGTAAAACAATGAATGCAGCGATTTGATTGGTTGCCATTGGTTACTGCCCAGCCATGGGCAAATTTGCCCAGTGTTAATAAATTACAATTAAAATTGCAATTAAAATTCTATAAGAAAAATACTAAAAAGGTGAATACATGTTTCTAGTTCCTTTCAATAAAGTTCACTAATTTGGGATGAACATCTGAGACAGAGATCCACTGACTGTGCGTGGAAAAGACTTCCTTGAGTCCCCAGTATACAAAGCTCTAGGAATGTCCACTAGAGGGCAAAGTATCTGCGTTTCCTATTTCAGAAAATAACATGCACAATAAGTTCAGTGTCGTTAATTAAATCCATTAATGTAAAACGTTAATTGGACATATCACGGTGAATGAATGGAATCTGTAACATCTGCAGTGGCTCAAGGCTGCATCATGTCTCCAATTAAAACAAGACAAAACATTTTATTTTATTTTATTAGTGATGGGCGAATAAGTTCTCTTGGCGCAAATTCGTCGCAAATTTCCACGTTTCGCTGCCGGCGAATAAATTTCCGAAACTCCTGTGAAAATTCCAAAAAATCTGGACGCCCGTCTGAAAAGTCGCGTCAAAATCACTGCGCGTCAACACCATTAGGACGGCCAATGACTTTAATGCCATTGACATGTGCAAAATTTTGGACGCGCGTCCAAAATTGAGGCTGGGCGTCAATTTTTGAGTTTCACACATTTTTCACAAATTTTTTGCAAGTTTGCGAATTTCACAGGAAATTCGCAAATTTTTCTGCAAAGTGAAATAGGAGAAATTCGCCCATCGCTACATTTTATTATAAGCAAAACATTCAACTTATGGAATTGATTGTGAATTGTTTTCCATAGCGGGCACAAACTCACACACATATAATATCAGGACATTGAATACTATATCAGTGCATTATTCTTATTCTAATATATTCATAAAGGAAGGCTCATGGATACAGAATGGCCAATAAAACGAGCCTCTTCTGTAGACTGGAACAGAAATTTTGGGCAAGAGTTCAAAGAAGCCACACATAGATATTCTGTTATTAAACAAATCTTATGGATGGGGGCAAAGAACACTTTCTTCAAAGTAGTCCATGGTCTTGGTTGGTGGGCCCAGATTTTGAAATATAAGGCATAAATGTTTCCTTAAATACAACTGACAGATCAGCCTGATGGACCATGATGTACTAATATTCTGGTTGCCTGTTGTTCGATGGTCATCCAACTCAACGGCTGGCAACCCCTAAGGGCTAGTCCCACAGTTTGTCCTAACTGACCTGTTAGATGGGTTTGAAAGGAAGAAACAAAAAGACATTCTACCCAAATATGTCCCTATGTGGACGGAAGGAAGGAGTAGATACAGTACTGATTGCACTTGAAGACCCAGTCATGATTGGGAAATAAGGAAGAACCAATAAAAATACTGATATAGAACTCCTTGTCACATTCACATATTATATGTATTGTTTCATACTACAATCATTTAGCTTTGCAGATCATTATCAGATTATTTGCCTTCTTCTTCTGACTCTTTCCAGCTTTCAAATGGGGGAGGGGTCACTGACCCCATCTAAAAAACAAACGCTCTGTATGGCTACACATTTATTGTTATTGCTACTTTTTATTACTCATCTTATTACTCTTATTATCATCTTTATTACTCATACATGGTTGCTAGAGTAATTTGGGCCCTAATCAGATTGCTGAAATTACAAACTGGAGAGCTGCTGAATAAAAAGCTACATAACCCAAAACCGACAAATAATAAAAAATGAAAACCAATAGCAAATTGTCTGAGAATATTACTCTCTAGATCAATGATCCCCAACCAGTAACTCGCGAGCAACATGGTACTCACCAACCCCTTGGATGTTTCTCCCAGTGGCCTCAAAGCAGGAGCTTATTTTTGAATTCCAGGCTTGGAGGCAAGTTTTAGTTGCATAAAAACCAGGTGTACTGCCAATCAGAGTCTCCTGTAGGCTGCCAGTCCATACAGGGGCTACCAAATAGCCAATCACAGCCCTTATTTGGCACCCCAGGAAGTTTTTGTATGCCTGTGTTGCTCCCCAACTCTTTTTATTTATGAATGTGGTTCACGGGTAAGAAAGGTTGGGGACCCCTGGTCTACATTCTACTAAAAGTTAACTCAAAGGTGAACAACCCCTTTAAGCATCATATTTGTTGCTGCACCTGTCTCCATGGATAATTGTGTATATATATATTTATTTACATCACTGAGACATTATCATAATCTTTTTTGCTGTAGAATTGTATCAGCTTCTCGATGCCCCTTTGTGAGAAAGACAAAGGGGTCCGTTTACTAAAGTGCGTTAAAAATATTCGCACAATATATAGACAGAATTTTCGCCAAATATGTTATCGCCAGTTTACTAACCTGCGGTAAATATAAATTTGCGAATTTTCTTGCGCAAGAATAATTGTTCGCCAGTTATCGCATTTGCTGAAAATAACGCTACGTACACATTAACGCATGGTTTACTAAACAGCGAAATGTGCTAAAGACAAAATTAACGCCAGAATATTCGCAAACTTTTACCGCCACATATGAAGTGGCGTAAAAGTATTTTTTCTGCCAGAAAATTCTCAAGGGGCAGGAAATATCCCATAATAATGTTTTTTTTTTACCCATCATTCTTTGCTGACAGGAGACAGATCTGTAGCTATTGCTGACAGGATGTTTGGCTTCTGTTTCTATCTGGTGCAACAGCAGCAGTTTCAGCTCAGAGTTGTATTATTGGCAGTGGCATCACAGTCAAGGATTCGTCAGCCTCTACACTTTTTGGTTTCATTGGGATTGGCTACATTAAACTGTGCATTTCTATGAAGCAAAGAGATTGACTGGTATCATTTCCTATGATTCTATTGGCAGAAGAGTTTATATGATGCAGACATGTTTGATTGGTATTACTCTGGTGATGTTGTTGGATGGTATAATCATCAGTCAATAAAGTTTATAGGTTTTGAAGATGCATTTCTGGCCATAAATGTCACAGTAAAAATTGCCATAATAACCGCCATAAAACAAGACTATTTTATAGCATAAATATTCGCAAAAACGTAATTTTTCGCCAGAAAATTCGCAACTCGCTAAAATTACCGCTAACGTAAGCTGGTTCCTTAACGTAGTTACCGCAAGTGATCGCAATGACTTCTGAGCGCATCGCTGTTTAGTAAACTTAGTCGCTGCGAATATTCTGGCGTAAAAATATTCTCAGCGATAACATGCGGAAACTTAAAGTCAGATTTACCGCACTTTAGTAAACGGACCCCAAAGTCTTCTTCCTACTGTCACAATCCCCCATCACTTGAGTTTCATCTTCAGCCAAAGCATTAACACCACACTCCACAAGGCTTTTCAGAATGGCTGTTAGTGTTTTCTTTTTCACCTTTTCTTCCTGCACAATGCTTTGTTATTATGTTTCCATGAATATTAAGTGACCCATGACACCCCAGAAAGACAACAATACGCCAAGATTCATGTCCGTTATTGTCTGGCCACCACTGACCCTTCACAGGCAACGTTACAGGTGTCAGCCAATGGGGAAAACAATGATGTTTAGGTTGGGGAACATAAACACAATATGGCCAATACACATGGATTGAATAGAATAGGAGGGGGTGCACAATGAGGTGCTGAGCGGTTATATATATTGGCTGTATAAACTGCAAACGCATCAGTAAATATCATGTTATAGTTTTATCCCTCTGCACTCTCATTTTTCTGTTTTCTGAGTTGTACACCGCCCCCCATCTCCAAATAATTACTGTTATTGTAAATCCCTCAAAAGACATTCATTTTTGTGCATTGAGGGGTTCCAGCAATATAGTATGAGTCAAAATCATGAATTTAATAATCATTTCAATGGATTATTAAAGGGTAAGAAAAGCCAAATGCACTTAGAGGGGAGGGGAACTATTGCAAAAATGGAAATTAAATATAAGCTTCATCATACTGAAATAAGAGGTTTTCTAAATATAATCAATTAAATATTGGGTGTCAGATATTCATTGACAGTTAGATACAATATATCTTATAGGGGGGCTCCTTTTGCCTAGAAGATGTATTAGAGATCACTCTATTAAAATCACCAGACATCATGTCTCTCTACATGCAGGATTTTTGCAAAAGGCAGTTATTTTGATTTTGTTTGTACTGGAATCAGTTATTTAAGTGAGCTCTAATACATCTGCTAGGAAAGGAACCCCCCTATAAGATATATTGGATCTAACTCTCAATGAATATCTGACACCCAACTGCTGCATGAAGAGAGAATGAAGAGAAACAGATGCTGAGAGAGGAATAGTGAAGATAAACTTGATTATTTCAGAAACAATGCAGAATATTTAATTGATTGTATTTAGAAAGTTTCTTATTTCGTTATGATGAAGCTTATATTAAAACTGTACAGCTACATATCTGCCCTGCGCTCCTATAACACCAGCCTCTTCCAAGCCAAACAAACATACTTTACTTCACTCATTAACTCCCTTTCTAAAAAACCAGCACAACTTTTCTCCACCTTTAACACTCTCCTTTCCCCTTCTCCACCCCCTCCATGCACATCTGTCTCTGCTCAAGATATTGCTGAGCACTTCAAAAACAAAATTGACACTATCAGAAGGGACATTACACTACTCAACCCCCCTAGACTTCTACCACCCTCCCTCCACAATCCCCAGTCTCTCCTGTGCTCCTTCACCCCTGTCACTGATGAGGAAGTCTCAAAGCTTCTGGCCTCTTCTCACCTTACCACCTGCCCGCTTGATCCAATTCCCTCAAAACTTCTCTGCAATACCAATCCTCATCTAATCAAAGCCTTAACTCACCTATTTAATCTTTCGCTCTCAACTGGACTGTTTCCTTCTCAACTAAAACATGCTCTTGTCACCCCCATTATGAAAAAACCCTCTCTTGATCCCTCCAATCTTGACAACCTCCGACCTATCTCTCTGCTACCTTTCATCTCTAAACTACTTGAGCGCCTAGTCTACAACCGACTAACCTCATTCCTCTCTGACAATAACCTGCTGGACCCCCTACAATCTGGTTTTAAGCCACAACACTCCACTGAAACTGCCCTGACCCGACTAAATAATGACCTTTTAACCGCTAAAGCCAACAATCATTTCTCGTTACTAATACTGCTTGATCTCTCAGCTACATTTGACACTGTAGATCACCCTCTCCTCCTCCAGTCCCTCCATTCACTTGGCCTTCATTACACAGCCCTGTCCTGGTTCTCTTCTTACATCACCAATCGTTCCTTCACTGTCTCCTACAACGGAGTATCACCTTCTCCCCTACCTCTTTCTGTTGGGGTTCCTCAAGGCTCTGTCCTAGACCATTACTATTCTCCCTCTATACTTACTCCGTCGGCAAATTAATAAACTCGTATGGTTTCCACTACCACCTCTATGCTGACGATACTCAGATCTATCTGTCATCTCCTGATCTCAACCCAGAACTCCTAACTCGCATCTCCTCCTGCCTGTCCGCTATCTCTACTTGGATGTCACAACTCTACCTTAAATTAAACATCTCTAAAACTGAAATGGTTCTCTTTCCTCCAACAAACACCAGTAACATCCCGGAAGTATCCATCCTAGCTAACAATTCCACTATCACCCCCTCTCCCCAGGCCCGGTGCCTTGGGGTTATCCTAGATTCTGCCCTGTCATTCACTCCTCATATCCAGTCACTTATTAAATCATGTCACTTCCACCTAAGGAACATATCCAAAATACGATAATTTATCACCCAAGATGCTGCCAAAATTCTTATTCACTCTCTCATCATATCACGTCTAGACTACTATAACTCTCTTTTAATTGGCCTTCCCCTCCAGTGAAGCGAAACGGGACAAATTCGCCTATCACTAGTCCACAGGGAAGTGACCTTCATGCCTTTTCCAGGCCTCCCCTAAGTCGTAGATCAAGACTTTGAGGGTCCTTATTCGATGTCTTGGATATATATCAATACTAAGGCCGATACAACAACATTTCTCGTGTTTGTAGCCTTGTTATGAGCTATGGGGGGCCCTGTCCAAATGTTGGGCCTCAAACAGAAGGGGAGAATATGAGGCTTTTAAAGCAAAAAAATCTTGTTATATGTCATGTTATAGTATAAAGATGGGTCAATAGAAATATGTAAACTTCTATACTGTCTGTATATATAAATATCAACAAATATATATACATGCCTGCGAAGAGTTTATTTTGAGATTGCCCAATCCGCCATTTACATAAAACAAATGTCACACTTGTAACAAAGTTGGGTGTAAATTACACAATTTTTCAAGATTTTTATTTATACTTCAATAAACACAATATGAATTTGCACTTTTTTTTTTCACACAAACGCCACGGCCTCTGCTTAGACCAGTCTTCTTGTCTTCAGCTGCGGCTAAAATACTTGCTTTTATGATACCCAAATGGATTTAAAAGTGTTGTATTCCGAGCAGCACAAACCTTACAGTGTCCTATTGCTTGGTAACACTGTACATAAATATTACGAAACCGCATATTCTCCTGGGATGGCTTTGTTGACTGAGTCCAGTGGATTAATCCTGTTGGCATGTGCTATTCTTTGCTTAATAATGTAACAAGACTAATATAAGCCTGCTGCTGAGGTCTGTAAACACTTTTGCTGTGTATATTGATAGTATATATATTGTACAGGTATGGGACCTGTTATCCAAAATCTTTGGACCTGAACATTTCTGGATAATGGATCTTTCTGCAATTTGGATCTTCATACCTTAAATCTACTAGAAAATCATGTAAACATTAAATAAAGCCAATAGGCTGGTTTTGCTTCCAATAAGGATTAATTATATCTTAGTTGGGATCAAGTACAAGGTACTGTTTTATTATTACAGAGATAAAGGAAATCATTTTTAAAATTTGGATTATTTGGATAAAATGGAGTCTGTGGGAGACAGCCTTTCCATAACTGATCTTTATAGATAACGGGTTTCCAGATAACAGATCCCATACCCAGTGACGTAACTGGGCCCCACTCCAAATTCAATTTAGGGCCCCACTGGGCTCCCTACACTCCTGGGCCCCCTTGCCCATACCTGTATAGGTATGATTAGTTTACCCACAGTTACTTAGTTTTCTTATTGCATTGCCATTATGTTAATTTCTTCCTATACTGTATAATTCCATTTATTTCAAAAAAATAATAGAGGTAATTCACTTAAACCCAGGACAGAAGTGCACAAAAGGTTGACAAGGGCACCATTTAGTGCTCAATCAGAGAGAAAAGATCTGAGGGAACGGTCGGACTGGGTCGGTGAGACACCGGGAAAAAACCCAGTGGGCCATTTCGATCGAGACCCACACTCTCCGGGTGGAAGGAGGAGGGGGAGAGTGGCTGCATCAGACCTCTGAGGAGGTGTGGGGGCCCCTACGGTGGCAGACCTGGTTGGGCCCTGGACCCCCAGTCTGACCCTGTCTAAGGGGTTATTCATGATGTGCACGGCAATGTGCAAAGGGCAAAAATAGGTACAATCTGCTATAGACCTTTGACCATACCCTTGAGTACAGTGATTCCTGCACTCAGTAGCATTGTATACATAAATGGCAGGAGGGGTAACTAGGGGTAAGCAGAACAGGCATGTGGCTAGGGCCCAACCGAGGAGGGGTGCTAGACTTGAACCTTTTTGTTTGCATACCCCTTCTTCAGACCCTGGTTGAGGAAAATAGTCAACAGAGCAAGCACTTGATAAAGGGCCCGGGTGGCCCGAAAAGTTGCCTTTTTTCTGTATGTTTTGGAATTCTTATTTTTAAGATTTTTAAAAGGTTTTTTCATTATCGTGAGACCCAGTGGCGTAACTAGATATTACTGGGCCCCACAGCAAATTATTTTTCAGGCCCCCAAAATGTTTAGAGGTTGACTTGTTTCTCCAATATTTATTGAAATTGTACATGAATTAGGGCCTCATGGGGCCCCCTATACCTCCTGGGCCCCCCTGCAGCCGCAGGGTCTGCTTCCTCTATAGTTACGCCCCTGGTGAGACCACCAACTAAAAAGACCATTTCAAGCGATATTGGCAGGAAAACTGAGAGTAGCTGCCTGCTTGGCCCTGCAGACATAGATAGATGGCACTGGGACCGATAACATTTTTTTTAACCTGGCCGATCAATTTTCTGACAGATGTCGGACAAAAAAATTGTACTGTGTACGATCGTTTGATTCTCACTATCTTCACGATAATTTGACGGATTGGTCGGATTGCACTGAAATCGATCGTTCACCAACGAAAGATCTTTGCGTCTATGGGGACCTTTACGCTATATCGAATATTGATGCATTTTCTCCGGGATTTTTTGACCCTTGAAGCAGATGTGGGTCTTCCCACCTGATACCACAAAAGGTATATACTCAGGGGTGTGAGCTCTCTGCTTTTGTTTCACTGCTGTTATCTTGTACAAGAGTGATATTGGAAAATGTCCCACCACTGGGGGAGACATGTAAGCCAAAGTGGTCTGATATGAATGGATAGCCATGCTTTATTTTGAGCCTTAACAGCATTAAAGAACAAATATCTCCCCCCACCCCAAAAAAAAGCTTTCTGTGCATTTAAATATACTGTATAAATATGCAAATGAATCCACAATTCTAGGCGATTGGCAATCATATCAAAGTGGGAGAGATTGTCAGCATTTTGTCACCTCCCCTGCGGAGCCATTAATCGTCTTTGTTAAAAAGTTGCTATGTGCACCATTGTTGTTGCAGTGAAGGAAATTTGATTTGTATTCTTCAGAAACCCAATTCTACGCTATTTTTTAAAGATATAAGGTTTAAAGGGATAACACTAAATTTCTAAACGTCCAATTTTTGTAGCTATTGTAGCTTGTGGCCTGACCCGCTAGGATGCAATTTGAAAGGTTGCTGTGCATCTCCATAGGCACTAGGTGTGTTCTTTATTGCCTTGGGGATATCGGTTTGTGCTGTTATAATGTGGTTGAAAAACAAATGGTTAATTCCTAAGATATTGGGGATGACATACCAGACACCCTAGTGCATCCACAGTGAGTGGCTTCAAATCAATGCGGAGAGATACTGAGCATTTTATCACCTACCCCCCAGAGCTGTTCATTACCTGGATGATGAACACCCAGACTTGTGTTCTGTATGGGTTATAAGTAAGGAAAACTCATTTGAAGTTTTAATAAAATATTTTGGTGTAACTGTGCAGTAAATGGGCAAATTTGTCCTGTTTCGCAGAAAAATTCTCGAATTTTCTGTAATATTCAGAAAACAGCGAAAAATTTGTCAAACACAAATGTTGACGCCTGCATCAATTTTGACACCCGAGTCAATTCGCGTAAATCTTGACACCCACATTAAAGTAAGTGAGCATCTGAATAATGTTGATGCGAGCGACTATTCCGAGACGCGTCCAAATTTTCTTGATGCTGACGAACTCTTGCCGCAGTTAAGCGAATTTATTTGCCGGCGGCGAAACGTGGAAATTCAGGCCGAATTTGCGCCTGCCTAATTTATTCGCCCGTCACTACAACTGTGGTCTGGAATTGGTGTCCTGGAATAGTCTGGCTTGGAAGGTGTGGCCTGACTCGAAGTCAGATTCCATAGGAGCTTGCTGTGCCCTTTAATGAATCTTCTTTAGTGACAGAGAAGTTAAAAAAAAATAGGTATCCCGGGATATTAGGATAAGATAAGATAAGACCAATAGAGTACATATAACATTAAGTAACAGTTGCATTCAAATCAGTGGGGAAGAGATTCTAAGCATTTTGTCACCTCCCCTGCGGAGCTGTTAATCGTCTGGAAAAGTAAAAAAAAACGGACTTGCTACTTGTGACGTTGCTTTTTTTGGGAAGGGTAACTCATTTGTAGACTTCAAAAGACTTTTATTGCTAATGCTGCTTAAGGTTTGTGTTCTGACTCAAGAAGGACTACTTAAGCAAGTGGGCTCCTTCCATTGTTGGTGGCTGTGCACTTGTGAACTTTTTAAAAAAAAAATCAGGATTCTTTTAAAAATATAGTAACATGAGTCTTACATGCACATGACATGGTCCTAGGACATCAGAAATTAGCATTTGGAAAGGTTCAATAAACTCACCAAATAATGGATAAAAACAACAAAAAAAAGCCCTTTATGTGATTTAAATGTCTGTGCAAACACATAACATATACATGTATTGTTCTAGTACAATCCTGGTGCTCACTGCCAAGAAAAGCTCAGAAACAGTGGGAAAAGAAGCGTTTTGGTTTCATTTCCCTTGATTTCAAATAATGATGTCATACGCAATTTAGAAGGGAGTGTCTCGGCATGACTAGACGGGGCTCGGAATTTTGCAAGAACGAAAGATCCTGAAATGTATGGGATTTATTTTTAAGCAGGAACAGCTGATACGCAGGGGTGACAGGGAATCAGAAACCAACACCCTGTATGGGAAACTCACTGCTTATGTTAGAAGAGGCAGAAGGTAAATGGATTCAGGGACAGAACTGAATATTCTGAATTTTTCTTTTTTTAACAGAATGGAGTGTTAAGAAAAAGAAAAAAAACATTTGAATAAATACTATTTTAGTTTCAGGTTTAGCACACTTATCCTAATATGCACAAGGTGGAAAAACGTAATTAAATATATTATGGATAAAATACGTAATTCATTATTAGGCTCAACAAAGACTCGAAAGGCAGACGGCACTTCTGAAGATGGGGTTTATTGGAGTTCCTGCTGGGAAAAAACCTGACGCGTTTCGGGAGTTATCCCTTAGTCATTAGGTCATTATTAGGCTCCAAGTCTATGGCAGGCTTGAAGTAATGTACTTACTGTTACTGGAACCCACACAGCTCTGTACTCTGCACATTACTTCTCATTATGAATCCACCATAACAGAGTGTTGTCTGCACTCTCAACCATTGCCCCATGGCACTTGCTTATGGGTCAATGGTCTATAAGGCCCATAGTAATTAACTGGAATTATTGATTCTCAGTTCGGTTATGGGCCTCTTTTTCTTTTAACTTCTGTTTGGAGTGTCCTTCCCTTCCTCATGTTATCCTTTTCAGATGGCTACTCTCTGGAATGGTTGCCTTGTATATTGGGCAGGTGGTATACGGAGAAGGCTTTATTATTTCTGCAGGTGAGGGGACGTGGATAAAAGTGACCAGTTGGACTATACTGCACCAAGTATAACCAATCAAGGTCCCATAGAAGTCAATGCGAGCTGCACTGATCCTATTGGACCTTTTTTTTTCTTCAACAATTCAGAATTTTCGGATATTGTTTTGCTTATAATTGTCAGAAAATCTTGAATTTCTATAGGTTTTATAGATATTCACAACTTTTGTTGGATTGCTCAGCGTTTTTCTTTTTCATTCATGCTTTTTTTTCCCAGATCTTTTAATAACTTTCATGGCATTAGCGGTTTTAGAGAAATACTGTTTTATTGTGGTTTCAGAAAGCTCTAATACCACTAATACCCAACCTTTAACACATGGGCCTCCCTATATATAGATATTTTATTAACACATTGGCAGCTCATTGTATCCAAACATCTGAATCTTCACAGTAAAACCTAGTTCTGCCTTTTAGCCCATCTGGTCCAAGCCTGACCAACTATATGTCCCAACTCTCACTTGCACACTCTCTTTCCATGTATGATTACAATGGAGATACACTAGATTTAAAGTAGACACACTAGATTTAAGAAAATGTTTGATAAAGTGACAAAATACAAGGCTACTGGTAACATAACATACTAAGTTAGGTTGAAAAAGACACATGTCCATCAAGTTCAACCTTTAAAGTCTATATATAACCTGCCTAACTGCCAGTTGATCCAGAGGAAGCGAAAAACCCCACCTGAAGCCTCTCCAATTTGCCTCAGAGGGGGAATAAATTTCTTCCTGACTCCAAGATGCAATGGGACCAGTCCCTGGATCAACTTGTACTATGAGCTATCTCCCATATCCCTGTATTCCCTCACTTGCTAAACACCATCCAACCCCTTCTTATACCTATCTAATGTATCAGCCTGTACCACTGATTCAGGGAGACAATTCCACATCTTCACAGCTCTCATTGTAACAAACCCCTTCCCAATATTTAGGCAGAACCTCTTTTCTTCTAATCAAAATGGGTGACCTTGTGTCAGCTGGAAAGACCTACTGGTAAATAGTGATGGGAGAATAAATTCGCCTGGCGCGAATTCACATAGATTTTGCGTGTTTCGCCACCGGCAAATAAATTTGCGAAACTCCCTCGGAAATTCACCAGCATCCAAAAATGTTGGACGCGTGTCAAAATCGCTATGCATCATCACTACCATTGACTTTAATGCCGGCGTCAAAATTGATGCAATCGACTTTTCGGACGTCAATTTTCAAGTTTCAAATTTTTTTTGCTAATTTTCCAAATTTTTCGGCGAAACGGGAGAAATTCGGCCATCACTACTGGTAAATAAAGCATTAGAGAGATTATTATATGATCCCAGGCATGGTATGAATTATCATTGTACAGTGTAGATCAGTGGGACTTGTCTCATTTTACTATTTATGAAGAGTTTTTTCCCTTTGTATGACAAATAGGGGGTCTATAGGGGAGCTATGAGTAGCTCTATACAGTATGTAACTTGTAACTATAAGATATACTGTAGATTTCTAAGTATGGAATTTTGAGGACACCCCTTGAGTGTAAATGTCAGACCACAACACGGACCTTTCCTGGATCGTTCATGGTTACTTATCATTGTATTGAAAACATTAACTGTCCAACCCACCGACAGACAGAGCTTGGTTAGTGGCCACAGACATAAGTCATTCTTGATTTCATCATCGGTCAACTCATGGCTTCCTCTTCAACTCAAATTAGTTTCACTAACATCGAATCATTTGGTTCAAACGCTTAGATAAAAATACAAACAACTTTAAATTCCTGTATGATGTGAGTTTTGGAGGAAATAAATAAAAAAAAACAGAATTTATTTTAATTAAACATATACATAAAAAAGTACTTTAAAATAAACAATATAAAAATACAGTCAATCCTGTGTTTGCATCTTAAAAATGATCTACGAACACCAACGCTTTGTATTGTGTTAAAAACTCGAAATGTGGGAAAATGTTTCATTTAGAACTGCACATGGGTCAGTATTGATGCTCCGTCCTTCCCAGAAGAATAATCTGAAGGATAATACAAAGTGAAGCATTCCAAAATCCTTAAAATTGGAAGTCACCCACGTTGACTGGAACGGCTTGGACAGTTGGCTTGCTACAAAAATATACAGTTTGATCAGCTGAAGAAAACGTTCATGTTCTAAAACTGTTTGTGAAACCATTTCCACAGCAGACTGAAATAGTCATGAGAAAAATTTGTGAGCTTTCTTACTCATGAAGGCAGAATTACCAGAATATGAATTCTAAAAAACTCACTTTGAGAATCTGCAATTATTTAAGAAAAAAATAATTACTGAAAATTTTGAATACTCAATTAGTCTGCCAAATTAATCTTGAACAACTTGATTAGAAAAATAGGTTGAAATTTATAAATACAACTCCCCACTGACTTCTATATGAGTTTGCCAAGTTTTAGATGCTGAATGTTCTAATTTGAGTTTTCATTTTGAGTTATAACCAAAACATCACTAATTCATCATTTATATAGTGAATAAAGTGCCCCCTCTTGTAAAATATAAGGATATTACAAGTTACCGAGGAGTTTCATGACCATATAAAAACACGAGGCCAAGTGTTTTTATACAGGTCATTGAACTATGAGGTAACTTCTAATATCCTCATATTTTGCAAAAGGGGAGTACTTTATTTATTAAAATCCATATGTTTTACTGACATCAGTACTCACCGTTTATAAGGATATAATTTACAAGATATTTATGGCGTTTGTGTATTATTAGGTTATAATACATAAAAGCCATGAATAACTTGTAAATTATATCCTTATAAATCGTGATGTCATCAGTTATAAACGGTGAGTACTGATGTCATCAGTTATAAATGGTGAGTCATTTTTGTCACATGACTCACTAAAACTTTATTATAATAAATAAAGTTCCCCTTGTTGGAAAATATCAGGATATTAGAAGTAACCTCGGAGTTCTATGACCTGTATAAATATTCAGACTTTTAGAGGTTTTTGGGGGGTTTTTTTGCTTGTAATTTTTTTCTGCGTCGTTCGGTGTTTTTTCAATTATGCATTTTATAGATCTTTTAATAACTTTCTTGGCATTAGTGTTTTTTTTCGAGTTTAAGGGGGTTATTTAACAAGGTCCGAATTTTTCAAAGTATTTCTAAGTTAGAAATCCGACCAACTCCGATTGCCTGATTGGACCTTATTTATCATTAAAAAAAAGTCTGAAAAAAATAGGTTTGGGCAAAAATCCGATAACCTAGGAGCTTTACTTGAAAAATACGATTTATTTTTACTTTTTTTTTTACTTGTCCGCAAATATTATGAATTTTAGTCTGAAAACTACGAATTATTTGAATTTCAGATAGTCAGACCTTAATAAATAACCCCATATTTGTGGTTTCAAAAAGCTCTAATAACACTAAAATTCAACCTGTAACTAAATAGGGCCTCTAGGTGTACATGTAAGGACACTACAAGGCAGAGGTGGGCCAGACCAGCTGGGCGCCCTAGACAACCCAGCTGGCCATCTTGCCCTCACTTCCCCCATCGCACTCGTTCGCGCATGCAAGGAGATGCAGCGTGCTTCCATGCATACACGGTGATGCTGAGCGGTGTTTTCTCGTGCACGGGCAGCGTTCGCGCATGCGTGGTGACGCTTAGCGGCGTTCACTCGCGTTCAATGCCAGGTGAGTCTGGTCTAGGGGTGGCAGAAGAAGTAGCTGCCCAGCGCCCCCAAATCATTACGCCCTAGGCAGCTGCCTCTTCTGTGTACCCCTAGTTCTGGCCCTGCTACAAGGGAGGAAGAAAGACTAAGGGGCAAATTCACTACAGGGCAAATTTTCACCTGCGAAGGCTCTGCCAAACTTCACGCCACTTGGCACAAATTAGCTACCACTATGATAATTCACTAAAAGGCGTAGTTGCATGTCTGTAGCCGAACACTGACGAAGTTTTGCTAGCGTTAATTTGTCAGCATGAGCATGTCATAGCAAACTTCGCTAGCGTTCATTTCTGTCTAGCGAAACTTCAATAGTACTCATATGCTTAGGTCAATTTAAATTGGGGTGGGTACATATAGGTCATACAGTATATACGTCTTTATTAGAGATGTTGGTGCAAATGCTTGAAGTGGCCACTTATTATTACACATGTCCAAGGAAGCAAAATAAAGACAAAAGAGATCCTCTTATGTCTTAGACATGAGCCCACTAGGGATCGAATTTCCGCGTTTCGCTGCCCCCGAATAAATTTGCTAAACTGCTGCGAAAATTTGCTGGCGTCAAAAAATTCTGGACGCCCATTGACTTTAACACTGCCATCAAAATAGACGCGGGCATCAGAATGGACGCAGGCGTCAAAATTGACACGGGGGTCAAAATTTGTTAATTTGTACGCTGTTTCGGAAATTACACAGGAAATTTGCTAATTTTTCGGCGAAGCGAAATGGCACAAATTCATCCATCACTAGAGCCCCCCTAAAACAAATGTTGCATGCCCCTCAAATGGTTGAAAGAAAATGTTAACACAAAATTTTTAATAGTTAGAATTTCTGAAGGCAATTCCGCGAGCGTTTTTTTTTTAGAACTTTTAGAACTCTTCGGCATACAGGATATGATGTCACTGACATAACATTGAGTATGTAGCTTCATATCATCAGTTTGCTAGGTTTAAGCTGGGGAAGGAAACTCTTTGGTGAATTACGGAGTAACGATTGCTCAACTGAGCGAAGATTTGCCTGGCTATAGGGTGCAAAACTGCGCCAGCAAATGTTTCTTTCACTAGCGAATTGTCCTCTATGCATGTTAGTAAATTGCCAATGTCCCTGCAGATGGGATTTCTAGGGAATTTTGGACGGCCACTTCACCCTTTAGTAAATCTGTCCCTAATGCCATTGAAGGAGCAGGACCATCTGAAGGAATATGGAGATAAGGTCTTTGGTATTAGATAAATAATAGAAGGTATATACAGTATTTAAATACCTGAGATCAAATGCCAGGAGACATAAGATTACAGTCCTACCCCACAAAGCTCACAATCTAAATGATTTTAGATATTGCTAGTGCATTAATGTGTTGTTTTTAGAATAAATGTTACCAGAGTCCTGCGCAGCACACACCTCCGTTGCAATTTATTTGCATGTATTTTCTCATTGTTGTGGTCTAGATTGGAAACCTAAGGAAGTGTTGCATTTCAAAGGTTCTAAAAATCCAGGCACCACCCAAACAAAAAAAATGAGATTAAAGCCACTTTTCAATTATTTGAATCATTCATTTATCATTCATTTTTCAAATGGAAACTCACCGGTGGCTATGTGTCACCCTATGGATAATCATTGTTGATTGGTTTGTATAATCCGTCCTGTAATTCAGATGCTTAAGAAGTGAGGTGTGAAAGTCATTTGAATTGGGCTGTGGAAATGCTGTTGAAATGGAGATTTGTTTTGTGGGTGGAAAGGAGAGGATGTATAATTAGAACAGGCAGCTTCAGCCCACGATGGGTGATGGGGAAATAAATCAGTTCTAAATGTTATACATATTGCGCAGAACCGAGGTGATATTTTGATCACATTTCTAATTTCTTGGACCTAGCAAAGGTATAAATGTATTTGAAAAATATCTTATAAAAGAATTGTTACCAAGTTGTATTGTCTTTGGATGACAATTAATGAAACACTATCCTGCCACTGATATTGTAATAATTACACCAAACACCTGGAATTTTACTCACTTTCGCTGCTATAGTGGAGCTGGTTATCCGTTGACCCGACAAGGCCGCTCAGCAACAGCAATTCCACAATCATGGATCCGCACACACTAGTTTTTCTGCAGTGGGGAAACCCCTTTCTTTTTATTTATATTTACGACCAATATCAACGTTTCGGGGACGAAGGGAGGTTGTACCCCCCGAAACGTTGATATTGGTGGTAAATATAAATAAAAAGAAAGGGGTTTCCCCACTGCAGAAAAACTAGTGGGTGCGGATCCATGATTGTGGAACACTATCCTGCCACAACATACATATAAAAAAAAGAGAAAAAGAATGTTTTAAAAAAAAATGTTGGTTTCGATGTTGAACAATTGAGCTACAAATAATAGAAATAAGGGTAAACAATGTAAAAAAAACTACAACACAATATAAGTGTAACAATATTAAAAAAACATAGTAACAAGCCATTACATTTCACCCATAAATCAGAGTCCTTTGTAAATATATATTTTTTTGTTATGTGCTAGATGAAAACACTCTCTATGTTTATCTTTACCATAACACACAATTTTTTTCATCCAGGCTAAGTACCTCATTTAAAACTATTGTCAAAACAAAGAGATTAACACATTCAATAAATTCAAGAATTATTTCTTAAAGGGATCCTATCATCGGAAAACATGTTTTTTTTCAAAACGCATCAGTTAATAGTGCTGCTCCAGCAGAATTCTGCACTGAAATCCATTTCTCAAAAGAGCAAACAGATTTTTTTAATATTTAATTTTGAAATCTGACATGGGGCTAGACATTTTGTCAATTTCCCAGCTGCCCCTGGTCATGTGACTTGTGTCTGCACTTTAGGAGAGAAATGCTTTCTGGCAGGCTGCTGTTTTTCCTTCTCAATGTAACTGAATGTGTCTCAGTGGGACATGGGTTTTTACTATTGAGTGTTTTTTCTTAGATCTACCAGGCATCTTGTGTTAAGGAGCTGCTATCTGGTTACCTTCCCATTGTTCTTTTGTTTGGCTGCTGGGTGGGGGGGGGGGGTGGTGATATCACTCCAACTTGCAGTACAGCAGTAAAGAGTGACTGAAGTTTATCAGAGCACAAGTCACATGAGGGGAAACTAACATTATGTCTAGCCCCATGTCAGACTTTAAAATTAAATATAAAAAAATCTGTTTGCTCTTTTGAGAAATGGATTCAGTGCAGAATTCTGCTGGAGCAGCACTATTAACTGATTCACTTTTGAATAAAAAAGTTTTCCCATGACAGTATCCCTTTAAGATGCCGATTGTACATTCACAGACACATTTCTTGTTGTCTTTAGCAGCTCCTATTTTTGTTGGAAACCCATCAGATACAATTTGACTAAAAAGAATTGATTGCAGTAACACAATTATTAATTGATGGAAATAATTCTCACAAAAACTTTGGGGCAAATTTATTAAAGGGCGCAGTGGTCGTCCCAAATGAAAATTCTTCAGAACGACAATCCATAGGAACATCTAAAATTTACTAACAGGCGTAGAGGACAATATACTAGCAAAATTGCTAACAAAGTTTCGTGCCCTTTTGCCAGGCGAATAATTCACAAAACGTCGGAAAAATTAGCGAAATGCTGAAAATTAGCGACACGCATTGAAGTCAATGGCCGTAAAAAATTAGCCTATCACAAATTTTGGACACGAGACAATTTTTAATGCGAGTGACAATTTTTATATGTGCGACTATTTTGACGCCCAGCAATTTTTTTGTCGCAGTGGATTTTTTGCAGATGAATTTTTGACGCAGAATTTTTTGCGGGCAGCAAGATGCGGAAAATCATACATGCCTGCTGAATTTATTCCCCCACCACTAATCATATCCTATATGCCCAATAGTTATATATGTAAAAAAAAATAACACTGGCGTTTTTTTCATATTATTTCTCTAGGACATTATGTGTAGGACATTAGAGGATCTCTTTTGTCTTTACCTAGATTCCTTGGACATTTGTAATAATAAGTGGTCACTCGTGAGTGACAATTTTTCATATTTTAAAGTGGGATTGTGTTTAAAAGTTGTAATTGCTAAATATATTTTTTTTTAATTTTTTTTAACCATTTGGGGGGCATGCCGCATTTGTTTTAGGGTGGGCTCAGGTCTAGGACATTAGAGGATCTCTTTTGACCATACAAGCCTAGATGGTCAGGAATTATAGACCGAATCATCCAAACTACCCAACTCAATCTCAACATGTATGGCCATATTTAGGGGTTTATTTACTAAAATCCTAATTTATCTCATATTTTATTAAAAAAACACAATAAAACTCCCATGCCCGATTTTAGCTTATTTATTGATAAAAAAAACTCGATTTAATCATAAACCCTGAAAAAGTTGAATTTTCTGGTGAAAACCTCCAAAGACCCTACTAACTTCATAAATTCATGCAGCATTTAACCTTTCCTACAGGTTGTTCTAATGAGTTTAATGCTTAAAAGGGTGGTTCAACTTTTATTTAACTTTTACTATGTTATAGAATGGCCAGTGCTAAGCAACTTTTCAATTTATTTTCATTATTTATTATTTATTTTTTTCTCCATCTTTCAATTGGGGTTCACTGACCCCATCCAAAAACAAATGCTCTGTAAAGCTACAAATGCTAAATTTTATTACTCAACTTTATATTCGGGCCCTCTCCTACTCATATTCCAGTCTCTCATTTGAAATCAGTGCATGGTTGCAAGGGTAATTTGGACCCCAGTAACCAGCTTGCATAAATAGCAATCTGGAGAGCTGTTGCATATAAGGCTAAATAACTCAAGAACCAGAAATAAAAGAGTGCAAAGAAGCAGGCAGAAAAACTAAATCCAGATACAGGCACAAGGAACAGGCAGGCATCAAACAATCAGGAATCCAGAAAACAAGCCAAGGTCAAAACCAGGGAATCAGAACCAAAGGAGACAAGGGCAGGAGAGGAAATAATTTACTGGATGGGAACTTGGGGCAGGAACTTGGATGGCTTGTACAATGCAGGAAGTCTAATAATCCAGCACAAGTTGTTGGAGGAGGCAGTCTTAAATAGCCCTTTTATTGGACTGTTACCCACAGCTGGATTGAGGGTGTGTAAAGGAAACTGATACTCACCGACACAGACACCATGCTCCGGTCCAAGATGGTGGCGCTCTGGTCCAAGATGGTGGCGCTCCGGTCCAAGATGTTGGCGCCCTATTCCTAGAGATGTCGCGAACTTGTTCGCGCGAACATCGGGTGTTCGCGCTCGCCGGAAGTTCGCGAACGTCGCCCTCTCACCCCAGACCAGCAGGTACATGGCAGCCAATCAGGAAGCTCTCCCCTGGACCACTCCCCTTCCCTATAAAAACCGAAGCCCTGCAGCGTTTTTTCACTCTGCCTGTGTGTGCTGAAGAGATAGTGTAGGGAGAGAGCTGCTGCCTGTTAGTGATTTCAGGGACAGTTGAAAGTTTGCTGGCTAGTAATCGTTTTGATACTGCTCTGTTATTGGAGGGACAGAAGTCTGCAGGGGTTTGAGGGACATTTAAGCTTAGGTAGCTTTGCTGGCTAGTAATCTACCTTCTACTGCAGTGCTCTGTATGTAGCTGCAGTGGGCAGCTGTCCTGCTTCTGATCTCATCTGCTGACTGCTGCAATAACAGTAGTCCTTGTAAGGACTGCTTTTATTTATTTTTTTGTTGTTTTACTACTACTACTACTACTACTACTACTATAAGAGCCCAGTGCTATTAGTCTAGCAGTGTTGGGGAGTGGGACTGGTGTGCTAATCTGCTGCTCCTAGTAGTTCAGCAGCACCAACTTTAATTTTTTTTTTTAATATTCATTTTTTTTTTATTTTACTTTTTTTTATTTTACTACCGCTGTAGTAGTGTATAAGTTGACCTTTTAGGCATTATTTGCCCTGTAGGCATTATTTGCACACTGTTTTCTTCAACCCGCCATCGAGCTGTGTGACCTTGTTCCCATTCTGTCTAAATATCCATAATATTACCGTCTCCAGAAAAAACACCGGAGTCACTTTTTTCAAGCAGCCATAATATATTTTACGTAATCCGTATCCACCGCTGTAGTAGTGTATACGTTGGCCTTGTAGGCATTATTTGCACACTGTTTTCTTCAACCCGCCATCGAGCTGTGTGACCTTGTTCCCATTCTGTCTAAATATCCATAATATTACCGTCTCCAGAAAAAACACCGGAGTCACTTTTTTCAAGCAGCATTCATATATTTTACGTAATCCGTATCCACCGCTGTAGTAGTGTATACGTTGGCCTTGTAGGCATTATTTGCACACTGTTTTCTTCAACCCGCCATCGAGCTGTGTGACCTTGTTCCCATTCTGTCTAAATATCCATAATATTACCGTCTCCAGAAAAAACACCGGAGTCACTTTTTTCAAGCAGCATTCATATATTTTACGTAATCCGTATCCACCGCTGTAGTAGTGTATACGTTGGCCTTGTAGGCATTATTTGCACACTGTTTTCTTCAACCCGCCATCGAGCTGTGTGACCTTGTTCACATTTTGTCTAAATATTGATAATATTATCGTCTCTAGAAAAACCACTTGAGTTACTTTTTTTCAAGCAGCATTCATATATTTTACGTAATCCGTATCCACCGCTGTAGTAGTGTATACGTTGACCTTGTAGGCATTATTTGCACACTGTTTTCTTCAACCCGCCATCGAGCTGTGTGACCTTGTTCACATTTTGTCTAAATATTGATAATATTATCGTCTCTAGAAAAACCACTTGAGTTACTTTTTTTCAAGCAGCATTCATATATTTTACGTAATCCGTATCCACCGCTGTAGTAGTGTATACGTTGGCCTTGTAGGCATTATTTGCACACTGTTTTCTTCAACCCGCCATCGAGCTGTGTGACCTTGTTCACATTTTGTCTAAATATTGATAATATTATCGTCTCTAGAAAAACCACTTGAGTTACTTTTTTTCAAGCAGCATTCATATATTTTACGTAATCCGTATCCACCGCTGTAGTAGTGTATACGTTGACCTTGTAGGCATTATTTGCACACTGTTTTCTTCAACCCGCCATCGAGCTGTGTGACCTTGTTCACATTTTGTCTAAATATTGATAATATTATCGTCTCTAGAAAAACCACTTGAGTTACTTTTTTTCAAGCAGCATTCATATATTTTACGTAATCCGTATCCACCGCTGTAGTAGTGTATACGTTGACCTTGTAGGCATTATTTGCACACTGTTTTCTTCAACCCGCCATCGAGCTGTGTGACCTTGTTCACATTTTGTCTAAATATTGATAATATTATCGTCTCTAGAAAACCACTTGAGTTACTTTTTTTCAAGCAGCATTCATATATTTTACGTAATCCGTATCCACCGCTGTAGTAGTGTATACGTTGACTTTGTAGGCATTATTTGCACAGTGTTTTCTTCAACCCGCCATCGAGCTGTGTGACCTTGTTCACATTTTGTCTAAATATTGATAATATTATCGTCTCTAGAAAAACCACTTGAGTTACTTTTTTTCAAGCAGCATTCATATATTTTACGTAATCCGTATCCACCGCTGTAGTAGTGTATACGTTGACTTTGTAGGCATTATTTGCACAGTGTTTTCTTCAACCCGCCATCTAGCTGTGTGTATTATCGTTTCCAGAAAAACCAACTGAGTTTTTGTTGTTGTTGTTGTTTTTTTAAAAATAATGCCAGGCAAAGGCAGGCCGCCACGCAGAGGCCGTGCTAGGGGCCGTGCTGCTATGCAATCCTGTGGCCCTAGCAAATTGCCCAGTTTTAAAAAGCCAATGACCCTGAACTCCCAAAATGCTGAAGAGGTAGTTGACTGGCTTACACAGCACACCCCATCCTCTACCGTTTCTAACTTTACCACAACATCCTCCTCATCCTCCACTGCTATGGCCACCCCACGTAACACTTCCTCCACCACCGGTGCCCCTTCTTCACTGGGGTCAGAGGAGTTATTTTCCAATGAGTTTCTTGAACTGAGTAATGCGCAACCATTATTGCCAGAAGAAGATGAAGGAGATGAGGACCTTACACCAGATTTAATTCTGGCAGAGAACACGATAGAGATGGACATAATGAGTGATGAGGAGGAGGTCCCCGCTGCTGCTTCCTTCTGTGATGTGTCAGAAGAAATTGATGCATCTGAGGAGAATGATGATGAGGAGATTGATGTTTTGTGGGTGCCTAGTAGAAGAGAGCAAGAGGAGGGTAGTTCAGATGGAGAGACGGAGAGTCAGAGAGGCAGTAGGAGAATAAGACTTAGAAGAAGCAGGGAGGACAGCCCGCAGGGATCAGTAGGGCAACAACATGTATCGGCACCTGTGTTCAGCCGGCCAACGCACCCGCCATTGCCGCCAATACCGCCAACTCCGCCAACTTCTACTGTTACCGCCAGATCGCACACTTCCAAAAAGTCAGCAGTGTGGGATTTTTTTAATGTGTGTGCCTCTGACAAAAGCATTGTAATTTGCAATGAGTGCAGTCAGAAACTGAGCCTTGGTAAGCCCAACAGCCACATAGGTACAACTTCTATGCGAAGGCACATGAGCGGCAAGCACAAAGCACTTTGGGAGCAACACCTCAAAGGCAACAGGCAAACTAAAAGCCACACTCCTTCTGGTCCAGCATCTTACTGCTCTACCTCTGCTCTCCTTGACCCGTCTGAACCACCCTCCACTCCGCCTTCCACCTTGACCACCTGTTCCCATTCCCAGTCATCTGCCACCAGCCAAGTTTCTGTGAAGGCCATGTTTGAGCGTAAGAAGCCAATGTCTGACTGTCACCCCCTTGCCCGGCGTCTGACAGCTGGCTTGTCTGCACTCTTAGCCCGCCAGCTTTTACCATACCAGCTGGTGGACTCTGAGGCCTTCCGCAAATTTGTAGCAATTGGGACACCGCAGTGGAAGGTACCCAGCCGCAATTTTTTTTCTAAAAAGGGAATACCACACCTGTACCAACATGTGCAGAGCCAAGTTACCGCATCTCTGTCACTTAGTGTTGGGCCAAAGGTCCATATGACTACTGACGCATGGTCCTCCAAGCATGGTCAGGGCAGGTATGTCACCTACACTGCCCACTGGGTGAACTTGGTAATGGCTGGGAAGCAGGGAATGGGTAGCTCAACAACAACAGTGGAGTTGGTGTCACCGCCACGGATTGCACGCGGTTCTGCCACCACCTCTACTCCTCCATCGCTCTCTACCTCGTCTTCTTCTTCTTCTTACTCTGCTGCTGGGTCCTCCTTCTCCTCCTCCACACCTGTGCACCCCCAGCTCCCCCTAGGCTATTCGACGTGCCAGGTACGCCGTTGTCACGCTGTCTTGGGGATGACGTGCCTGGAAAGCAAAAACCATACCGGATCTGTACTCCTGTCATCTCTGCAGTCACAGGCCGATCGGTGGCTGACCCCACACCAACTGCAGATCGGAAAAGTGGTGTGTGACAATGGAAGCAATCTGTTGGCAGCGTTGAGACTAGGCAATTTAACACATGTGCCCTGCATGGCACATGTGTTAAATTTAATAGTCCAACGTTTTGTCTCCAAGTACCCAGGATTCCAGGACGTTCTCACCCAGTCCAGAAAGGTGTCGGCCCATTTCAGACGTTCCTACACAGCCATGGCACGCCTTGCTGACATTCAGCAGCGCTACAACATGCCAGTCAGGCGTTTGATTTCTGACAGCCAGACTCGCTGGAATTCAACGCTCCTTATGTTGGAACGTCTGCTGCAACAACAAAGGGCCGTCAACGAGTACCTTTTTGAACTGGGTGGTAGGACTGGATCTGCACAGCTGGGGATTTTTTTCCCCCGTTACTGGGTGCTTATGCGCGATGCCTGCAGGCTCATGCGACCTTTTGAAGAGGTGACAAATATGGTCAGTCGCACCGAAGGCACCATCAGCGACCTAATACCCTTCGCTTTCTTCCTGGAGCGTGCCGTGCGACGAGTGACAGATGAGGCTGTAGACCAGCGTGACGAGGAGCTGGAAGCGCACGATTTCTGGTCGGAATCACCAGAACGAACCCAGGCACCTGCTGCAACGCAGGGAGAGGTGCCAGAAGTGGAGTCAGAGGAGGAAGGTGGCTTTGTGGAGGAGGAGGAGGAGGACCAACAGGAGCAGGCTTCCCAGGGGGCTAGTGGTGACCTTTTGGGGACCCCTGGTCTTGTACGTGGCTGGGGGGAGGAGACCGTGGATGATGCAGTCCTTGATAATGAGGAAGCGGAGATGGATAGCTCTGCATCCAACCTTGTGAGAATGGGGTCTTTCATGCTGTCATGCCTGTTGAAGGACCCCCGTATCAAGAGGCTTAAGGAGAAGGACCTGTACTGGGTCGCAACGCTACTAGACCCTCGGTACAAGCATAAAGTGTCAGAAATGTTACCAACATACCACAAGTCCGAAAAGATGCGGCATTTACAAACCAGCCTGCAAAACATGTTGTACAATGCTTTTAAGGGTGATGTCACTTCAGGAACTCATCAACATTCCAGGGGCAGAGGTGCCAGTAATCCTGCCACGAGCACACCTGCAAGGACAAAGCCCTTTGGCCAGTCTGTAACGTCAGACATGCAAATGTTTTTCTGTCCAAGGCAGCGCCACAACCCTTCTGGATCCACCCTCAAAGAACGCCTCGACCGGCAGGTAGCGGACTACCTGGCATTAACTGCAGATATCGACACTCTGAGGAGCGATGAACCCCTGGACTACTGGGTGCGCAGGCTTGATCTGTGGCCAGAGCTGTCACAATTTGCCATGAACCTCTTGTCTTGCCCAGCCTCAAGTGTGCTCTCAGAAAGGACCTTCAGTGCAGCAGGAGGGATTGTAACTGAGAAGAGAACTCGCCTATGTCACAAAAGTGTCGATTACCTGACCTTTATTAAAATGAATGAGGGGTGGATCTCGGAGGGTTACTGCACGCCGGAAGACTTGTTCTGACTTCTATGCAGCTGTCCTTCTCTTCAAGCCTCATGACTCCACACACAGCTGTCCTTTAGCGTCCTCCTCCTCCCTCCGCCACCGTTACAAACTAGGGTGCAAACCCTACTGGTTTAATTTTTTCTGGCCTCTGTGCTTCAGTGGCTGCGACCAAAAAAATGCCTATTTTCTGCATTTATATGACATAATTTTCTGGCCTCTGTGCTTCAGTGGCTGCAACCAAAAAAATTTATATTTTCAGCATTTATATGGCATAATTTTTCTGTCAACTGTGCTTCAGTGGCTGCGACCAAACAAATGCATATTTTCAGCATTTATATGGCATAATTTTTCTGGCCTCTGTGCTTCAGTGGCTGCAACCAAAAAAATTACTATTTTCAGCATTTATATGGCATAATTTTTCTGGCAACTGTGCTTCAGTGGCTGCGACCAAAAAAATGCATATTTTCTGCATTTATATGGCATAATTTTTCTGGCCTCTGTGCTTCAGTGGCTGCAACCAAAAAAATTTATATTTTCAGCATTTATATGGCATAATTTTTCTGTCAACTGTGCTTCAGTGGCTGCGACCAAAAAAATGCATATTTTCTGCATTTATATGGCATAATTTTTCTGGCCTCTGTGCTTCAGTGGCTGCAACCAAAAAAATTTATATTTTCAGCATTTATATGGCATAATTTTTCTGGCAACTGTGCTTCAGTGGCTGCGACCAAAAAAATGACTATTTTCAGCATTTATATGGCATATTTTTTCTGGCCTCTGTGCTTCAGTGGCTGTGGCCAAAAAAACTGGGCAAACAATGCCTACAAGGTCAACGACGTTGACCTTGTAGGCATTGTTTGCCCAGTTTTTTTGGCCACAGCCACTGAAGCACAGAGGCCAGAAAAAATATGCCATATAAATGCTGAAAATAGTCATTTTTTGCCATACGTTGACTCAACGTATATGGCAAAAAATGACTATTTTCAGCATTTATGTGGCATATTTTTTCTGGCAACTGTGCTTCAGTGGCTGCAACCAAAAAAACTGGGCAAACAATGTCTACAAGGTCAACGTATGGCGAAAAATTACTATTTTCAGCATTTATATGGCATATTTTTTCTGGCAACTGTGCTTCAGTGGCTGTGTCCAAAAAAACTGGGCAAACAATGTCTACAAGGTCAACGTATGGCGAAAAATGACTATTTTCAGCATTTATATGGCATATTTTTTCTGGCAACTGTGCTTCAGTGGCTGCGTCCAAAAAAACTGGGCAAACAATGCCTACAAGGTCAACGTATGGCAGTTGTTTAAAGAGAACAGTAGATTACTAGCCAGCAAAGCTACCTAAGCTAAAATGTCCCTCAAATCCCTGCAGACTTCTGTCCCTCCAATACAGAGCAGTATCAAGCAGATTACTAGCCAGCAAACTTACTATCATCTGTCCCTGAAATCACTAACAGCTCTCCCCCTACACTATCTCTTCCAAGCACACACAGGCAGATTTTTCAGATACATTTTTGCCCTTGATCCCCCTCTGGCATGCCACTGTCCAGGTCGTTGCACCCTTTAAACAACTTTAAAATCATTTTTCTGGCCAGAAATGTCTTTTCTAGATGTTAAAGTTCGCCTTCCCATTGAAGTCTATGGGGTTCGCGAACCGTTCGCGAACCGCTCGCATTTTTGCGCAAGTTCGCGAATATGTTCGCGAACTTTTTTTCCGACGTTCGCTACATCCCTACCTATTCCTCCATGTGGGTCCTGCTGGTCACAGCACTGTGACGCCAGCGTCTTGATTGGTCGCCAGCGTTGGAATGGACGCAGCGTCAGAATGGGCGCCAGTGTCGGAACACCAGCGTCAGCGTCATGACGTCATGAAGTGCAACTTTTGGCACCAAAACAGGCCTGTGGAAAGGAGGGCAAAGCAGATGGGTACTGCAAAATTAACTGTAATAGGTCTCAAAACCTTAAACAAGAATGGTTCCCCTTTTCTTTGTAAGTCCACACAACCTGAAACAGAATGGCTGAAATCTAAAGCTAGATCCAAATGGACACAAAAATATGCTTCATTTGGGAAAGATATAAATGACAGTTGCGGGAGTCTCTCCTTATTGTTAGTTGCAAAAAGCTAACTGGCAGCTGGAAAATAGTGAAATTAAGAAGACATCATGCCATAATGTAGAATCAATACTTATTCTTACAAATTGGAGTGGGGTCAATAAATTCAGGGAAGGAAAGGCAGGATAGATCTGTGGATTTAAATGTTGATATGAAAGGTCTGTGGCACAATCCAGTCCAATACAATTGCAAGTTCGTGTTCTGCAGAGCAGGAACTAATGAACCAGCACATGCAGGTACCTCAAGTCTGGCAGAATTGTTCAACGCATTCTATGAACTAAAAGGCTCTAAATCTTTCTGGGGTAGCTGGGTATTGTCGTTCACAACACCCTGATTGGCAGTTGGGTTCACAAGCCTAATTTGACTGTTCTAATATATAATAACCTTCCCATTTGTTTAATTTCACATTTATATAAAAAAAATATATTTGACATTTTGAGGAACAACAGCATCGTTTGGAACTGGAATTTTTCTGGGAATCACAGATCTCTGTTCAGAAATGAATTTCATCATAATATTACTCATTTATTGTTGCATAATAATCCGAACTATATATCGGCTCTCAAAGTCAACATTTTTTTACATGACTAACCAAAACTACTATGCAGAGCAGACATGAACTGAAGGGCTCCCTTATCTCATCTCGGGTTGATTAATCTTATTCCACAGGAAGGAAATGTTGGCTTTGTAATTCCACCTGCCCTACTAAATATGTTTTTTTCTCCGTTTCAAGATCATATTCAGAAAATGGCATTGCAGAAGGCAGGAAGCTGAACGTTTAATAAAGAATGAAAGAATATTCCTTGGGTCAATAGTTACAGTACGTCCCAGTGTTGTCAGAAACACAGAGTGATGGGGTGTGACCGATCCAGCATTGAACAAAAAACATGTGGAACATTATCACGTGACAGCTCTTTCCCATCATTACGCCTGACAAGATCAATATAGATGAGGGATACATAGAACATAACCATTTCCCCATCTTGACTTTAAAAAATGACTTTTTCCTAGAAATCTCTAATTTTTATATGTTAGTTTATCAGTTATATCATTTAGTAAATTAACAGACATTATTCCAACCTATGAGGTCATGTCTCGTCCCAAAGTCATCTACTGTTTCTAATACATCTGTATTTATTAACAACTTGAAAGGGGGTAAAAATAATTACAGTAAATGATTACAATAAATGATTCTGAGAAAACTATTCCTTGACCCTACAAGTACTGAAGTATGAACATGGATGCAAATGCAAGTAACTAGAGAATTGTGAAATTGATAACTATAAGGGGGTTGTGGATGCACACCTGAGGCCAATTTCAAAAAGTTTAAAGCCCTGTCTAAATGATTCAAGTAAATATGCCAGTGCATGTCATTTTGAAACAGGGTTTTTTTGTTACAAAGTTATGATCATAATATTGATAAGCCACCATACCACGTCAAGGTAAAACCCCACATGGTGGTCCCTAACTTATTTATCTCTAATCATAGTAAAAAAGGAATATTACCTCTCTGTATAGTACCAATTCTTTATGTAAACATCTCCTGTGCTTTGGTTTCAAACTCTGTGCTAAATCCTCCCCCGCCAACTGCTGAGCGGCTTTTAAGAGGGAGAGACTGCCTTAACCAATGCCCATTTTAGAAAAGTAGAAGTCAGGTGTTGTAATTAAAGACAAAGTAGAGTGATATGTGCAGTTGCACAATAGTGTGTATTACATGCACTTGCATATTTACTTGAATCATTTAGACAGGGCTTTAAACTTTTTGAAATTGGCCTTAGGTGTGCATCCACAATCTCCCCTAGTTTTGTATTTGCCAGGAGCTTTGGCTAAGCTCATGTGGTTATTGCACCCTCATACCCACCCCTTTTTACTTTTGGTGGTCCCCCTCACTTGTGGTGCCTTGGTTTGTGCAATCGCTCTCTCTTAAAAGCCATAAATGCTAGCGGCATGGGAGGATCAAGCCGTGAAAAAACCAACGTCCCATTAGACACTTCTCTATGTACACACACACTTATTGTGTCATTCATTTATTTCTCTTTTACACCCTTTCATTCTATGTTTACTTACATACATACTCCCAAATACACATACACTTTCCCTTATCACTACCATACACACCTTCACATTTCACTTACACATGTATACACACTATTGTGCAACTGCACATATCACTCTACTTTGTCTTTAATTACAACATCTGACTTCTACTTTTCTAAAATGGGCGTTGGTTAAGGCAGTCTCTCCCTCTTAAAAGCCGCTCAGCAGTTGGTGGGGGAGGATTTAGCACAGAGTTTGAAACCAAAGCACAGGAGATTCTTTTACATAAAGAATTGTTACTACACAGAGAGGTAATGTTCCTTTTTTACTATGACTAAAGATAAATAAGTTAGGGACCACCATGTGGGGTTTGACATGGTATGGTGGCTTATCAATATTATGATCATAACTTTGTAACAAAAAAACCCTGTTTTTAAAATTACATGCACTTGCATTTTTACTGGAATCATTTAGACAGGGCTTTAAACTTTTTGAAATTGGCCTTAGGTGTGCATCCACAATCTCCCCTAGAATTGTGAAATAGAGTCCTGCACGGATCCAATTGGAAGGACACATGCCTGACCCAAACCCACTGACCCTTAACCTGACCGGCACCCACCACCCAACACATCCCCCTACCCAGACCCTCTACCCGACCCGGAACCCTATAAGTCAAACTTACCATGTGACCCAGGACCCCTGAAACCAGAAGTGACATGCCTCAGACCGGACGTGACGTCACTCCTCCACCCATTCATCTTGGAAAGGTAAAAAAAAATTCCTGTCCCGCACATTTGCCAGGTACCCAGACAAGTTACCCATGGACTACACGCACGGTCAGGGAAATCAGGGATAGCTGATGACCATTTATATATGGTTGAAACTAGTGATAATGGAGCAAGAGGTGTCAATTTTTTTTTGTTGGATTAAAATGATTAAAAAGGGGCAAACCCTATTCCAAAACTCTGTGCTTAGACATGCAGCATACTTATGCCATCACAAAATTGTAGTTAATTGTTTTGGGCAGTGTTTTATTCTTAAAGGGATACTGTCATGGGAAAGCATGTTTTTTTTAACAAAATGCAAAAGATAATAAAGCTCCTCCAGCGGAATCTTGCACTGAGATCTGTTTTAAAAAAAAACAGTTTTTTTTTAATATTTAATTTTGTAATTTGACATGGAGCTAGACATGTCTCCCAGGTGCCCCTAGTTATGTGACTTGTGCTCTGATAAACTTCAGGAACTCACCCCTCCCCTCCCAGCAGCATATGAGCAGAACAATGGAAGGTAACCAGATAACAGCTCCCTGACACCTGCATAAAATGCTGGTGTCGCCTGGTGGTAGATATGAGAACAGCACTAAATAGTAAAAATCCAAGTCCGACTAACCCAAGTCAGTGATCCCCAACCAGTGGCTTGTGAGCAACATGTTGCTTACCAACCACTTGGCAGTTGCTCCCAGTGACCTTAAAACATGTGCTTATGTTTGAATTCTAGGCTTGGAGGCAAGATTTGATTGCATTAAAAAACAGGTGTACTGCCAAACTGAGCCTCCTATATAGGAGCTACCAACCATATTTGGCCTCTACAGGACATTTTTTATGCTTCTGTTGCTCTTCAACTTTTTTTACATTTGAATGTGACTCACAGGTAAAAAAAGGTTGCAGTTCCCTGAGTTACATTGAGTAGGAAAAAAAATAGCCTGCCTGAAAGTAGTTCCATTGTGAAGTACTGAAGCTTTCTGAAAGCACATGACCAGGCAAATGACCTGAGATGACTGCTTACACACCAATATTACAACTGGTTCAAGAATAAAATTCTAAATGGTAGAATGAATTACGTGCAAGTGTGATTTAGGTATACAATCTATACCATAAAACTCTTAAAATTAAAGCTGTAAATGGTCCACACAAGAGCCAGATATGAATATATCCCACCACCTGCTCCCTTGACCCCATACCCTCTCGCCTTCTCCACCCAATCTCTGATACACTCTCTCCTGCACTTACCCACCTATTCAATCTTTCACTCTCTACTGGTACCTTTCCATCATTATACAAACAAGCACTAATCACTCCTATCCTCAAAAAACCTTCCCTTGATCCCAGCTCTCCAACTAACTATCGACCGGTCTCCCTTCTTCCATTCGCCTCCAAATTACTAGAAAGGCTTGTTTATAAACGCCTGATCCAGCATCTCACTCACAACTCCCTCCTCGACCCCTTGCAATCTGGCTTCCGCCCATCACACTCGACTGAAACTGCACTCACCAAAGTAACCAATGATCTTCTATTGGCAAAGTCTAAAGGTCATTATTCCATTCTAATCCTTCTAGATCTCTCTGCAGCCTTTGACACAGTTGACCACACACTCCTCCTTGACATTCTACACTCAGCTGGCATTCGGGACACTGCTCTTTCATGGTTTACATCTTATCTGTCTGACCGTTCCTTTAAAGTTTCCTTCTCTAACTCTACTTCTACTACTTTCCCACTCTCTGTTGGAGTTCCTCAAGGCTCTGTTCTTGGCCCCCTGCTGTTCTCGCTCTATACAACTTCACTAGGAAAACTCATTCAGTCATTTGGACTTCAGTATCACCTTTATGCTGATGACACCCAACTCTACTTGTCTACTCCTGATCTTTCTAATTCTGTCCTTTCCCAAGTCACAGACTGTCTCTCTGCTGTCTCCTCCTGGATGTCACAGCGCCACCTGAAACTGAACGTTTCTAAAACAGAACTCATTATATTTCCTCCAAGATCTTCCCCTGTCCCTCAGATATCACTCACCGTAAACAACACCACCTTTCATTCCACCACACAGGCACGCTGCCTAGGAGTTATCTTAGGCTCTCATCTGTCTTTTTCACCACACATTCAAACACTTGCAAAATCTTGCCGTATTCAACTGCGCAACATTGCTCGAATACGACCCTATCTCAGTTCAGAATCAACTAAAACACTGATTCAGTCTCTCATCATCTCCCGCCTTGATTACTGCAACTTACTCCTCACAGGTATTCCAACAAGTCACCTTTCACAACTCCAATCTGTTCTAAACGCGCCCACTAGACTCATTCATCTAGCTCGCCGCTCAACATCAGCTGCTCCCATATGTATGTCCCTTCACTGGCTCCCAATCTCTTCTAGAATCAAATTCAAATTACTTACACTCACATTCAAGGCCCTTAATAATGAAACCCCTCCCTATATTTCATCTCTAATCTCCAAATACTCTCCTTCACGAAACCTACGCTCTGCTTCTGATCTTCGCCTCACTTCTCCTCTGATCACTTGTGCCCATTCTCATCTACAAGACTTCTCTCGGGCTTCTGCTTTTCTCTGGAACTCTCTGCCACAAGCTGTCAGACTTTCTCCTTCCTTTCAAACGCTCCTTAAAGACCCATCTGTTTAAAGAGGCCTATTCGATGTACCTTAATTAATCATTGCTGTATCAAAAATTACTAAGTGTTTATTTAATCCTAATGTCTCAATTGTACCCTAACCTTTTAGTTTGTAAACTCTAATCTCTAGGTCCTTCTAACCCTATTGTATTCTGTAATCCTTGTCTGTTATCCATCATTTATTCCCTGTTTGCTATAACTGCAGTAAAGCACTGCGTATCTTGACAGCGCTATATAAATAAATGATGATGATGATGATGATATGCAGATGGAGATACAAATATGCTTCCCCTTGTGGTAAAAGTCAGTATGGAATTGAATAGAAGGGTGATATTTGGTTGAACCTGCAAATGGAAAGACATATTTATTATGTGGTTGTAAGTCATGGCAAAGAATACAAAACATTACAAAGATAAATGCATGCATTAGTGCTGTGTTTAGATTGAGAATGTTATTATTATTAGTGTGGTTATTCCGAATGTTTCAGATTTTTTAAAATAATAAAGTCCGATCAAACTAGAGTCCACGATTTGTCTGGTTGTCCAAATGCATTCAAATCAATGGGTGTCCAAATAATTTTGACGAAAAAATGTTGTGGTGGATTTTCGCCCGGCGATTTTTCAACTCAGTTTCATGAAAACATTAATGGGTGGTGAAATGGGAAAATTTGCTGCTAATCCATACCTTTTCGAATTTATTTCCCATCACTATCACCCCATTTAAAGACTGATTGCGATACAATATGTTGACAGAGTAACTCATTTTATTAACAGTTTAATGGATATGAAACTGACTGCTTTTAAATTACCGTTTAAAAAATGGAGGCGGAAATACTAAACTCACTGAACAGTTATGTAACTATTCCTTTATTTGTTAATATTTCCAGTGTTCCATAAGACGAATACCAGCAAAGGAAATTATATCAGCCTTCGGTGTGCATTTGAGTGTATATTACATGTTAAATGTGTTCTGAAAAAATGTGAAATGATGTCCTTTTAATGCATGCTAATGTGCTGCACAGCCTGTTGCAGTCTTCAAACTTCATTTCCCTAATGTATTTCTAATTGCCTAATCTGCCTCACTGGTAGCTCCACTGCGCTGCTGCCAATTTATACACCGCAGGCGCAAACCACTCAAGGGAATGCATTATATTTTATCATTATGCCAGTGTAAATAATCAGCAGAAATCCTTCATGGGGATTGTTTATTATTATATTCAGTTATGCAGTGTAGAACAGAGTAAAGTGCAAAAAAGAAAAAAAATCTGCAATATTTGCCATTTTTAGTCCCCCCCATGCAATATTCTTCCCCAGAATTCCTTGCATAATGACACCTTCTGAAAACAGACACATTTTTGCACCAGATACCAGAGGTGCATGACACGGATTTTGCCCATTTTAGTAACTTAGCAAATAGTCGAAAATCCGTAAATTCAGAAAGAAAAGCTGAAAATTCAGAAAGCTCTGAATTTCTGCTCCATAGACTCCATTTTATCCAAATAATGCAAATTATTAAAACGATTCTCTGTAAAAATATAATAATAAAAAAAATAACTTGTACTTGATCCCAACTAAGATATAATTAATCCTCATTGGAGGCAAAACCAGCCTTTTGTGTTTATTTAATGTTTATATGATTTTCTAGTCCTGGTGTAGTTCTGGTTATGCTTTATTTAGAGCTGGGGTGTTTAACAGGAGCTCCTAGCTGGAGTGAAAGTGTCAGTATCTATAGCTTTATAGCATTACTAAATTTATTGAGTGCTTTTGAAATGTACTTATTATTACAAGGCTGAAAGCATTTCTAAATGTACTTTAATGTACTGAGATTTACTGCAGAGAGACTAAGAACTAAACTCAATGTTACAGATACTAATAATTAGCCTCACTGTTCTGGATAACAGATATCTATACTAATCTAACTGTGTAAGGTAAGATTATAATAGCCTTGGATATTATGCTTGTCAAAGAAATCATCCAAGCCTCTCTTAAAGGCATGAACATAATCACAACATCACCCAGAAGGACATTCCACAACCTCATTGCCATGTAGAACCACCTACTCTGCTTAAAATAAAAAGTTCTTGTTCTCTAGCCCAGTGATCGCCAACCAGTGGCTCCTGAGCAACATTTTTCTCACCAACCCCTTGGATGTTGCTCCCAGTGGCCTTAAAGCAGGCATTTATTTTTAAATTCCAGACTTGGAGGCAAGTTTTAGTTGCATAAAATCCACGTGTAATGCCAATCAGAGCCTCCTGTTAGCTGCCAGTCCACATAGGGACTACCAAGTGGCCAATCACAGCCCTTATTTGGAACCTCAGGGCTTTTTCTAATGCTTTTGTTGCTCTCCAACATTTTTTTTACATTTAGATGTGAATTACAGTTAAGCACCCCGAGTGATTATATTTACTTACCTGACACCCCGGCCAGTGCTTCTATCAGCAGAAAACTGCAACGGCCCAGGGTTCTTCCATATTGTGCTGCTCTCCCTCCCTCTCTATGTGCTGCTCTTCTCTCTGCCCTCCCTTTGTGCTGCTCTTCTTCTCTCCCTGCCCTCCCTTTGTGATGCTCTTCTCCTCTGCCTCCCTTCCTTCATGCTGCTCTTCTCTTCTCCCTGCCCTCCCTTCGTGCCGCTCTTCTCCTCTCCCTCCCTTTGTGCTGCTTGTCTTCCCGCACTGGATCCCTTTCGTGCTGATCATCTCTCCGCCCTCCCTCCCTTTGCGCTGCTCATCTCCCCACCCTGGATCCTTTCATGATGCTCGTCTCCCCACCCTCCCTTCGTGATGCTCCCCTCCCTCCCTCCCTTTGTGCTGCATGTCTCCCCGCCCTCCCTCCCTTCTCTTCAGTCAAGCCCAGTGCGCCCGCCCTGCCTCACTCACTCCAGACACCAAGCCCAGATTGCGGAACATTGCCGGGATCTACTGGTAGGCCGCGATCTGCGTCCTTGGCACCCCTGATGTAGAGGATCCACATACTTTCACGTTCGCTATGTAGCAAATCTGGTTTCAGTATAGAAAATGAATAAGCAGTGCGATGAGTGAGTTAAAAGAATCATATGTATTGTGGAAAATGTCCTTGGAAGGACACATAGGTAGTGCGCCAAGTTTCACAGAGAAAATGACGCCTATAGATTAGAATAAAGAATAAATTTGCAGCGCATCAAAAATTTTGTTGTCACCCATAGACATCAATGCATTTTGGCAAATTTTAGACACTTCGTGAATGTTTGGCAAAGCGAAACAGGTCAGATTCGCCCATCGCTACACATAGGGATATAGGAGTGGAATCTGGATAGTTTATACAAGCATAGATTTTGTAACACACCAATCCATTTAGTACAATAAGTGAACATGGGTTGATGTAACACGTGGGGCAGCAGTCTTATCTTTATGAAATGAGGCTTAGACCTTATATAGCAAGTAGGGCTAAAACAATGAATAGCTATAGATATCTATGAGACAGGTTACAATATCCTTTTGTGTGAAGACCCCATCATCTTGGTCTTCCCCTGATGGGTTGAATAAGCCTTATTGTTGGCCCATGGGCCAAGCAATCGAATCAGTTTAATTTGGACAAACTTGTGGGTGGCAATATTGAACATAGACCAGTCTTAATAATTTAATAAATCTATATTCACCCCCATTTTCCTCTAATTCCTAATGAGGACCTCCACCCACTCCATTAAGCCTCCCAAGAAGGCACCAATCACACAATTTTTGGAGTTGCCCCTATTGTTTAATACATATTTCTTACTGAAAAGTCATTAACATCTGCAGGGTTTCTCCACAGTAAGTACACAACTCGTGTATACAAATTATTTTCTACAATCTCTTCTCTTTGTCCGTTTGTTGTATTTGCGGTCGCCAATTTATACATCATACAGTCCGTTTACATTTCTATAGAAACACAAAAACAGCATCAATTTGTAATGTTTTCTTTTAACCTATTACTTGTTTGTACATATTTTAGGGGGATGTAATTTATTGCGTACATTAGTTTCTAATCACAATTACCTTTCTTGGATTCTTTCATGGTCATTAAAATGAAATGGGGCTTGAATAGTTGAGGGAGGGAAACAACATCGCAAGAGGTTTGCCAGTTACAATAACTATGTCTTTTGTGTTCTCTGCAGGTGGGAAGACTTTTCGTTGCCCTTAATTTATGAAAGGGACGCTAGTATTATTCCTAACAGCATGCACTTCATAACCTGGTTTGTCTCTAAGTGTCAGCCCTGAAATCTGAGTCACTCTGGCAGTCAAAAGTCACTGGACATGTATCATTGATAGTTTGGGTAACTTGATAAATGGTTCACTTCCAGAGTCCTTCGGCTTCAGAAAGCAGCCCTCTTGCCTGAAGTCTCGACTGGGTTGTGTTGTGCGTCAAAATCCGTGGCCAGGGGCCAAAACAAACAATATGGAAAATGAGACGTACTTAAGGGGAACAGAGAGCCGGCTTTTTCTCCAACATATAAATCACTGAGTAGATGACTGCATGTAAAGCACTCTCATTCTGAATGTGAAATACTGGAAATAATATGGTTTTACAACACAGCTATTGTATATATTTACTGAAAGGGAATTACATCAAGAGAATTAAATAAAACAATGTGATACCATCAGGGGACACATTGCAAGTTGATAAAGCCTTGCTTGTTATTCTCTTTTAGTTTTGCTGTAGACTAAGAAAAATGGTTTATTGTTCTAGACTTGCTACGAAACCACAGAGTTTAAGCCAGTAGCAAAACTTAATCTTCTATTGCAGATGAAGCTGATAAAGGGTAGGGAATTAACTTGGACCATGTATCGTTAAAGAAGCTCTATGTGCTACACAGGGTTGAGGTTGTAAAAAAGACCCATATCCATCAACTGGCCAGTCTGTGCATCAGCATTGCCTTTCTAAAGTATTTCTTGAAAATATCTAATGCACATGCCAGGTCAGCTACATCTGGAAAAGAAACGAACACCGTTTTCACTGAAAAGCCATTCCATCAAGTGGTTATCAGTTATTAGATGATCTAGAAGAAGAAGAAGAACACCCATCTAAACTTGCCTTCAGCTTCCAACAGAAAGGGTTGTACTGTAGGTGTCTTCTTAAATAAAAATGGAAATTGGAACAGTTCCTTTCAATTCAGCGCAATTTGCACAAAGAACATCTGAATGGCAGGGTGATGAGAAAGAAGCCCTTTCTGCATTCACGCCACAAACAGTCGCTTGTTGTTAGACAATGACCCTTTACTATGAGTAATTAGATGATGTAGAAGAAGAAGAAGGACACCCATATAAACTTACCTTCAGCTTCCAAAAGAAAGGGTTGTAGGTGTCAATGTTTCTTCTTCAATAAAAATGGAAATTGGAACAGTCCCTGCACTAGGATTATCATTTCTAAAAGATATCCAGTATAACCACTTCAGGGAGAGAACTCCAGAAGGTCACATTTATTTAAGAGCTATCTAATGAGGGTTAAGCCACATCAGTGATAGTCAGGATGCTCCTGCTGTAGATACAGGGCTGGATTTCTCTCAGCACTGCCCAGCAGTGTCATGGTACTAGCGCTGCTCGTCCTCCTCCGCACATGAGCATGATCGCATGCGCCGTTGTACTGGGGAACTGTGTGTTCTCAATGCTAATTAGGATGTAGCTGAGCGACATGCCACCCCTAATATTTTGCCACCCTAGGCCCGGTCCTTTGTGGCCTTGTCACAAATCTGGGCCTGTATAGATACAGATCACACAAATACATTTGTATAATACGTCCTTAAACTGTTAAACTGTGAACATTTTATTTTAATACTCACTATATATGAGATGATTATTTGTTGTTACATTTCCCTTATATCCCATATCCCAGTTATCCAGAAAGATCCAAATTACGGAAAGGCAGTCTCCCAAAGTGATTTCCTTTTTCTGTGTAATAATAAAACAGTAGCTTGTACTTAATCCAAACTCAGATATAATTAATCCTTATTGGAAGCAAAACCAGCCTATTGGGTCGATTTAGGGGCGTTATTTCTCAAAATCCTAAATTTTCTATTTTAAATAAACAAAAGTCTTCGCAAAAAAAAAAACAAGACTTTTTTTGGATTGGCACAAGAAAACCGCAACTGTTTCAGATTGTGCTGTGAAAAATCTGAATTTTTCGAATCTGAGGCCCGAAAAGTCTGAATTTTTTGTGAAATCTGAGTAATCGGCAGAAATGTCAGAAAAATTTCATATGAAACCCAGTGCAGACCATAACATCTTCAAATAGACCTCTGCCATTGACTTTTACAGGACCTCAACAGAAAAATTTTATAGTAATAAAAAAAAAAAATAGAATTTTTCGAGTTTTTGGACTTTAATAAATTACCTCCTTAATGTTTAGATGATTTTCTAGTAGACTTAAGGTATGAAGATTAGTGATAAGTAGTTATGGGCGAATTTATTCGCCATGAGCGAATTCGCGGCAAATATCCACATTTTGCCGCCGGCAAATAAATTTGGGCAATATTATTGACGCCCAAGACAACAATTCTTATGAGGGCAACAATTTCCGATGCCGGTGACAATTCTAGGCGCCCTTTGACTTTAATGGGCGTCAGAATTGTCACCAGCATTAGAATTGTCGCCGGCGTCTGAATTGTAGCTGGTGTCAAAAATATTTTGATGCCGGCGTCAAAATTTGCGTTTAGCGAATTTTCGATGTTTCCCAAATTTCACGGGAGAAATTCGGCCATCACTATTGATGAGCACATTTTTTCACCAGACATTGATTCATGCCAAAATTCCACATTTCACCATCTGCAAATTTTTTCGGGAAAAATCCACACTGAAAACTTTTGCTGCAACAAAAAAAGCCGACAAGACAAAATTGTTGCAGAGACCAAAAAGTCGCCATAGGAAAAAAAACACCCATTGACTCACCACGAGCGAATTTGCGGCAAATATCCACATTTTGCCGCCTGCAACTAAATTTCTGCAATATTATTGACGCCCAAGACAACAATTCTTATGAGGGCAACAATTCCGATGCCGGCGACAATTCTAGGCGCCCTTTGACTTTAATGGGCGTCAGAATTGTCACCAGCATTAGAATTGTCGCCCATTGACTTTAATGTATTTGGGATGAGTGCACGTGTGAAAATTTTTTTCACCGTTTCATCGGACAGATTCCTTCATCGCTAATGAAGATGCAAATTAGGAAAGATCTGTTATTTGGATCTGGAAGTATTCTGGATTAAAGGTCCCATACGTGTACAGTAAATCCTGGTACAGTACTGCTGGGGATGATTGATAAATTCACGAAATAAAAAATAAAACGATCGCCGACGTCCAATTTTGCCAGAAACGGACGTCGCCGTTTTTGCGAATTTCGAGGGAAATACGCAGATTTTCCGGCGAAGCAAAATGCCCCAAATTTCGCCTATCACTATTGGTCTTAATTCTTGTATTCTTTGTATTTTTTGAAGAATTTACCATTCTTCTTTCCTGTGGTTGCTGGCATCGAGCTAAAGCAGATTAATCCAGAGGTTTGGATTTTATGATTACTTTGAGTGGTTTCTCTTCAGTTGGGACCATCTCCTATGGATGTGTTTATTATGCCTCTAAGCCATAATCTGGTTGCTAGAGAACCCCCAGCAACCAGTTTTCAAATCCACATGGAATCTAAGAATCTCATTTAAGATAATGGGGTTTATTTATCAAATCTAAATTTATCTATTTTTTTTCTGAAATATGCTACAAACAAATCCGTATGGGTTATTTTACCTTATCAATACATTTTTCCAAAAAATGTGAGTGCAGGAAAAAACTCGGAAAAATCATGAAATTCGTACAAATTCGAATCATACAAATATTTTTGATTTTCCGACCCCAAAAACTCAAATTTTTGGGGATTTTTGCACAAAAAAACACAAAATCTTGGATTTTTGCATGAAACCCATTGCAGATCAGGATATCTCCGGGACTCCCATTGACATATTAGGGATGTACCGAATCCACTATTTTGGATTCGGCAAACCCCTGAATCCTTTGCCAAAGATTCGGCCGAATACCGAACCGAATCCGAGGGGCGGGAAGAGGAAAACATTTTTTACTTCCTTTTTTCGTGACAAAAAGTCACACGATTTCTCCCCGGCCCCTAATTGCATATGCAAATTAGGGTTTGGTTTGGCTTGGCAGAAGGAATCGGCTGAATCGGAATCCTGCTGAAAAAGGCAGAATCCAGAACCGAATACTGGATTCAGTGCATCCCTAACTTATATACAACCTCGGCAGGTCTGAGATTTTTTTTTTACTAAAAATTCGGATTTTATAGTAAAAAAACTGTTATTGATTCCTTTTTGGTTGTCCCAGATTTCTATGCTGAATTATCTACTCATTGTTACAGAATATACAGTATGTGTGTGGTTCTGTTTTATTTTACTCGTTCAAGGGTCCCCTGCTGATGTTGGGCCACAAATACTCTCTATGATCTCCCCTTAAAACAAGCCCAAACATAGCCCAAAAAAAATGAAGGCCATGAAGGCTTATCATGTAACCAGCCCCCCAATTCTGTAGCAGAAAACTGTATCAAAAGTGTGAGTCTAGTAACTCATAGCAACCAGCAAGTAGCAATTATTAGGCACCTGATGCCTCATATTATATTAGTAACAATATACAAGAGAAATATGTGCTGATGCTTCTAAGAAATTAAGAAAGTATTCATCTCTTTCTTTTACAAACCGCATCGGCGGCATTGGGACCCGCCCTGGAGCCCAGAAATCGGATACAAGATGAAGGTTTTAGGAATATCAATGACATATTCCAGCAGAGTTTTTGCCCAAATTATAGCAAGATTTCTGTTTCTACCTTTGTTATTATTGATGTTGAGTTTGGTAATTATTTTTGGAGTGGCGGTTACATATATTTTCATAATGGTTGTTGGGTCTGTATTTATTTTTTGATGCTGACTTCAATGTCGTTATTCAAGAGGAAAGCAATTGCCTGGTAAATAGCAATTCCTATCTTCCTTAGGCTGGTCATACACCAAAACAGCTGCTTAGAGCAGATCTTTTATTTTCTTGGGCACCTAAGTAATGGGCAAAATAGGCTTGATCCAATTATTCAGACCCATGGTCAGTGCAGATCATTGGTATTGGGGTAGTGCAAAATGTCTTATTCACTACTACTTTAAACAGGTATTAAATTAAAGGGATACTGTCATGGGAAAACATGTTTTTTTTCAAAATTAATCAGTTAATAGTGCTACTCCAGCAGAATTCTGCACTGAAATCCATTTCTCAAAAGAGCAAACAGATTTTTTCATATTCAATTTTGAAATCTGTCATGGGGCTAGACATTTTGTCAATTTCCCAGCTGCCCCTGGTCATGTGACTTGTGCCTGCACTTTAGGAGAGAAATGCTTTCTGGCAGGCTGCTGTTTTTCCTTCTCAATGTAACTGAATGTGTCTCAGTGAGACATGGGTTTTTACTATTGAGTGTTGTTCTTATATCTACCAGGCAGCTGTTATCTTGTGTTAAGGAGCTGCCATCTGGTTACCTTCCCATTGTTCTTTTGTTTGGCTGCTGGGGGGAAAAAGGGAGGGGGTGATATCACTCCAACTTGCAGTACAGCAGTAAATAAGTGATTGAAGTTTATCAGAGCACAAGTCACATGACCAGGGGCAGCTGGGAAATTGACAAAATGTCTAGCCCCATGTCAGATTTCAAAATTGAATATAAAAAAATCTGTTTTTCTCTTTTGAGAAATGGATTTCAGTGCAGCACTATTAACTGATTCATTTTGAATTTTTTTTTTGCCATGACAGTATCCCTTTAATAACATACTAGGCTTTTATACTAATTTAGCAATGTCTGTACCTCAACCCCAGGTTGAAACTAGAAGGGTTTGTGTCTTTTTTTCAACCTTATCTTCTATGTTACAAAGATATTTGGTGATCCTGCAATAAATCTGGATCATTATTTGTAAGCAGATTTTGCCTATTTAAAAAGAGCATGCCTTGAAATGAATAAATTAGGTTTGATCGCCAGTTGGATCATTTTTTTAAGGCATGATATATAAAGATGGCGAGTCCTCTCCCAGAAGTCATTTATTGCAGGCCTCCGTTTCCCTTAGCTTAGATGTATTACTTTAAATGATGAATGTAGGAAAGTTTATATTATGTTTGAATAAAATGGAAAGTTTGGGCTGATTTACGTTGTGTCTAGTCAATAGATTTTCTCATGCATTTATTTAGCGGGTATCACCAGGAGGCTAAAACGTCTACCCACGTTCCCTGACATTGAAACAATATTTTTTCAACAACCGTGTCTCTCTGTCAATGATCATAATATTCTACGTTCTGTTTCTAAGACGTAGCGACGGATACCTGTCACCGTAAGATATTGAGTTGCTTTGCCCCGCGCTATTAAATGCCACTCACCCAACGCATGGAACATGTCACTCATTCAGTTTTGCTTGGGTTTAGTTGCTCTTTGCATTGGGAAAACATTTTTTACCACCAAAAGGCCCCCATATTTAAATAAATGAGATTCATTTTTTTTTTTTTTGCTGATGCATTCATTTCTGCGTAAGGCCGTTGGGCAATGGAAAGGAATTATCATAAATTGCTGGGAATGTTAAATTATTTGTTCTTGAGCATATTGGAACATATATCTCAACAGTCCCCTTTGTACCAGCCGGATAGAATATTACATTTGTTTGGATAAAAAGCCTTAATTTATTTATTTTTTTACAAGCGTTGACATGAAATTATCTTGGGTGGTAAGTTGGGATCATGACTTCCATACTAGACAAATATGAAATGGAAAAAAACCATGCACAAGTCATCAAATAAATGAAGTCTGGAAACTTGTAAAACATGTAGTTAATGAGACATTATGGGCTAGAGAAATCAGTGCGTGTTTGGGGATATAAACTGATAAAGTCTCAGAGGAATGCTATGGCAACACAGTGTTCATACTTGGATGGCCTCTTCTTCTTCTGCTGAAACTCACTGGTATTTTTTCAAGGTTTCCACTAACACCTCTTTAAATAATGGGTATTCTTGGAGGCAGGTGGACACAACACACACCCTGAACTTGGGGCTGAATGTATATAGGACAGGTTCAATGATCAATCATATACTAGAATATCATAGACAAATCTACACAATACCAGTGGGCAGGGCCGCCATCAAGGGGGAGCGTTGTCCCGGGCCCTGAGGGTTTTAGGAGTTAAGGGGGGTCCGGCCGTGCTGCTTCGATAGCTGGTCCGCTGTCACTGAGCTGGAGACTTCGGAAGGGAGAGTGGGTGGGAGCCTGCATCCTCTTAACTGCTCTGATTTGTCAGTGAATTGTAAGTCCCGGCTAAGCCGCATGGTGATGTGTGAAATTTGAACCTCCCCTCCAGTTTATCCAATCACCATACGGGACTTACAACCAATTTTTATGTAACCTGTAGGGGCACTGAGCATCAATTGTTTTTTAATATAACTTGTGGGGGCCCCCCTGGCCACCATTTTTTATTTTATATAACTTATAGGGGCCCTCACCACCAGTTTTTTTTTATATAACTTGTAGGGGCCTTGCCCAGGAATTTTGTTTATATAACTTTATTATACTATGTTTTTATTTTTTTTTAATAATTTGTAGGGGCCCAGGCACTAATGTTTTTTTAAAACTTGTAGAGAGGTCCTAGCCACTAATGTTTTAATAACTTGTAGGTGGCCCTTAAATGTTTTAGCACTAGTGCCTGTGTAGTCTTTGTACTGATGGATGGGGAAGGGGGGGGCCCAAAAGATTTTGTTGTGCGGGGCCCCGCGACTTTTGATGGCAGCCCTGCCAGTGGATACAAGGCTTTACATTCTGTTTTCATGACAATATGTGTCCATAGAGAGGCAGAAGTTGGGTGTTTATCCAACCTTTCTTAACTGGATTGGCCTCCCTTCGGCTGCAGTATGGGACCAAAATGAACACCCCTTTCAGCTGATTCCTGGTTCATAACCAAAATACTGAGTCAGCCAGAGACCTCATCAGTTCTTTTGTATAATCTGCATCCAATCTGTCTGCACATCTGCCTATGTGTTCTGAGCTTTGGTTCAAGCAATGAATGCTCAAATCTCTCAGAATTGCTGAATCCGAGAAAGTTCTACTCATTTATTAACCTGCTCTATAAAGAGGCCAAGAAACCAGATGGATTGGAATATTTTATATCATAGATAGAAAAGAAATGTTTTAGACTCACAATTCTGGGGCAAAATGTTTGAGATGATAATTTCTTTTAAAAGACCAGGGTACTGGAACTTTAGGTAGGTGTCTGCTACCATGGATTGAAAGCAAGAAGTCAACTTGAGCTTCACAAGAATTGGAGATATACCTCCCAAGTAAGCTTGGCTTTCACTATTTTAGATACGGAGTAGACCACATCCACTGGCTAACTTCTTGCAGCGTGGGTGTTTTAAGCCTCAACAGTCCTGAAACCGTACTCCAGATGTTCACAACAACTAAGGCAGGCGCCCCAATTGACATTTATTGGCAAACCCAACAGCAAACCCAACAGTATGCACTTGTGTAATATCTCACTATTTGAGAAGAACTGTAGGAGAGCCATGACTGGTTTTATATAAGGAGGTTGCAGATTATTATTACTAGATTTATTTATTATAAGTACCAACATTGTACATGATGATAAAGAGAATGCTCTGGTTGTTGAATTGTGACTAATCTCTTGGGAGATGGACTGTACAGTATGTAGTCATTACCTTCTCACCCCTGAGTCTTTGGGTAAATGAATCATGATTACCCTTATTTGCATAAATGATTGATTTCACCTTGAATTAAATATGTAGTCCGTAGGGGTAAAAAGTGTAGGAAAAGTGTGTATTTTGGGAATGTACCAACATTTCTAGAAAGTGGAAAAAGAGCAGACATTACAGATATGGGTTTTCTCTTAAGTGGCTGTAACACCTTAGGAACAAGTGGGATATCTTTTCTCTCGGTCCTGTAGGAAAGCTCTGGGCATTATCTTTAGTATTTAGTCGCCTACAAACATGACACTGGACATTACGTATGGATTGGAAGAGAGGAGGGAAAAATAGAGTTTCCTTTATTGAAGCTCAGTAAAAGAGAACACTGGGCCACATACATTTAACCATGTACAAATTTTCATGTTGGAATATTATTACAGACACAAGCGCCTGTTAGAAAAGAATATGGGCATCATTAAGGCTCTTTAGGCTCACCCCTAAATGCTTACATAAAGATCGAGCCCTTCCAGGGTCTGACTTCAGGCTGTACCCCAGCTAGAGTACCAGTGTACCCCCTGCAAGGCCATAGAGTAGGTGGCAAGTACATGACTCCATTACAGCTTGCACCCTTGGGCACACTCTAACAAGTTAGGGGACAGATAAGGGGCAGGAGGGGGATACATAAATACAGTGATGGCAAACTCTCCTAAATGAACGGCAGGGTGCAAGAGCAAGTGCAAGAAACATGGCAGACTGCAACTATTTTTTACACTCTGCACTCAGGGTCATATTTCACAATGCCTGTTCCTCTTGGCCCCCCATCATTTGCACGCCACCTCCCCCCTCTCGTATTCTCCCTTGTACCTGACTCCCCCGCACTCGCACCCTCCCCAAACTTCCTCCTGCTGTTTGAACCTCCTTCCACTGCACCTCTCCTCACTCTAGCCTGCTATCCCCTACGGCACTGCTACTTTGTGCCCTCTTTTCCTGCTGGCACCCACCTAACTCCTCCTGCTCGCATCCCTCCACCACTTGAACGTCCCCCTGCTGCTCCTCCCCTCGCACCAACCTGCCTTGCCCAAATTTGGGCACTCTTAACCTGTTGACTCTGCTACTTTATGGACTTTTGATGCAGCCAGCAGGCGACATGTCTCCCCCAAAATTTTTGCCGCCCTTAGGCTGCGCCTTTGTGGCCTACCCACAAATCCAGGCCAGTATGCAGCCTACCCTGCATACTGGGTATTAAGTAACTGAATTTCAATAGAAAAACTGTGGATCTGCCTTTGATATGGAATTAAACTGTGACTGCCAAAAACAGCTGCAAGAAGTTACTAAACGCTATTCTGTTTAACTAACGCCCTTAAATCATTTACATCTTCTGATCATAAGTGTGCGACAATTACGTGCAGACTTCATGCCTTCATACTTATTATTTATTGCCTTTTAGAATGTTCCTAAGGTCAAATATATTCCATTTATTTCAACTTATTCACTTATTTTCCTTTTTAACCATCCCGTGTTTCTCTTTCTCAACTGGCTTCACTCCGAGGGCAATGTCTTCATTCCCGCCATCTTTTTCTCGCAGAGCCATGAAGTATTTGGAGAAGGGTGGAGGTGCTTCTATGTGTTGGAGGATATTGCCTGTGAAATGGGCAGCTTTATTCCAGAAGCTGTTAAATTAACTTTATAACTGTGTTAAATTTTATGAAGTGTCTTTGATGCGTCCTGTTACTTGAAGACATTTTCTGTTGCTGCTAAACTCATAAAATGAATACAGAGAGACTCCAAGTGGTGACGGTGGATTTCTTTCACATGTACAAAGCCATTCCCACGTTGGAGGGAGACTAAAGAGTTGGACAAGAGTCTACGGATCACACATTCCTTTGAATGCGCATCTCGTTCTTTATGTGTTATGGATACAGGAGTGAGAATTTTTAGTGGTCTAATGTACTAATAGATCTTTTGTTTTGTTTGTAAGAAAGGAGGCCGTGTGGGATCACACGAAACGCGTTAGGAGTGATGTTCGGGAAATAAAGATTGCTTTTTAACATTTCACCGCTTCATGCTGATCCATTGAGTGTATGATGATTTGGAAGTGTACGTTTCCAAAGAAAGGAAAAGACCAATGTAATGAGACTCAGAACCCCATGGGCCTCAGTCACTCATCGTGAGTCTCCAGCCTCGTCATCAGAGCCAACCAAACGCTAATGTTATTAATGAGTTATTAACCCAATGACCAACGAATGCATCACCATTATAAGGAAACAACAAGTCGTTCTTTCATTCACATAGGCTGTTTCGCTTAGGGAGCCTCAGTGTGTTTATTCATATGAATTAGATCAGCTATAATTGCTAAGGGTAATGATGTACAGGGTGATTATGAGCATTCTGTAGTTCCATAAGACGGGGGACAAAAAAATATAAAATCAATAATAATTCAAAGTGAATAGGAATCACTGCCAAACATTGAGTAGTGACAAGTGAGGCTTGGATCGCTTGGAAATGCAATATCACATGTTTTTGGACCATGGAAATGCAATGCAGGACCAGGATAAACATAAGTAAACACAATGGGGCAAATTCACTAAGATTCGTAGTTGCGCCAGCGTCCACTTCGCCACACTTCGCCAGGCGTATTTTCGCCAGCGACTACGCAAATTCACTAAAATCCGAAGTTGCGCTCAGGGGAAGTGTAAGGTTGCGAAGTTGCACTCGCGTTAATTCGTCAAGCAAAGCGAAGTTACGCTAGCGATGCTTAATTTGCATACGGCGCCAAATTGAAGTTACAATGGAGGTTTATGTAGTATCACTACACAAGCCTGGGAAACCTTCAAAACAGCAAATACAATTTTTATTTTGCCCTACACATGTGCCCAATGTATAGTTAAGGTGCCATGAGTTAAGAAATGTAGGGGGGAAGGAGGGTAGCCCCAAAAAATGTTTCGATCTTTTTCAGCCTCTCACCCATAAAAAAAAAGAAAAAACGCCAGCGTTTTTGGGGCTTAGAAAATTTTTGTACTTTTTTTGAAGCAATCCCTATCTACTCTATTGCACTTCACCTGGTCTGAGGTGGCGAAGGAAGTCTGGCGTAAAAGGTAGCGTTCAGAAAAATGCGCGTGTCAGTGAATTTGCGAATTTACGTCCGTAAGGGTGTGAAGTAACACTAGCGAATTTACGCCAGTGTCCGTTAGTGAATGGGCGAATTAATGAAAATGCGCTACGCTAGCGAATTTACGCTAGCGTTAGGCGCTTCGTCCTTTAGTGAATTTGCCCCAATGAGAGCACCAAAACAATGTCCTGGTCAGAATCGAAGAACCTCAACTCTGAAAGATAGCGAGGCTAACCGTTATACCCCACTAGTTGTCAAATGTTTTCAGGCATAACTTGAAGGTCCAACTCTTGGTCAGGGCTTCCCATAGCTCAGGGAATGAATACAGCTATGCAAAATATTGGTGTCGTTCAGTTATAGTTTCAAGAACAAGAAAGAAAATTCCTGGTTCTCGACTAGATTATATGATCGCACCAGTTTATACTTGGGGTCTGGGTGCAAATGCTCCAGAGCTACAGCTCAAGGTGGACGTATTCAACCTTCAAAATCTGCCTTTCCTTTCCTTTGCCTGTTGTGGGATCTTTGAGGTATGAGACCTGTAATCAGAATGCTTGGGACCTGGGGTTTTCTGGATAATGGATCTTTCTGTAATTTGGATCTTCATACTTTAAGTCTACTAGAAAATCATGTAGACATTAAATAAACCCAATAGGCTGGTTTTGCCTCCAATAAGGATTAATTATATCTTAGTTGGGATCAAGTACAAGCTACTGTTTTATTATTACAGAGAAAAATTGAATCATTTTTAAAAATTTGGATTATTTGGATAAAATGGGATCTATGGGAGATGACCTTTCCCTAATTTGGAGCATTCTGGGTTTCCCGGATAACGGATCCCATACCTGTATATATATTTTCACTTTAAATCCTAATTCACCTTTAAGATGGGCCTTCAACTGTATCTAGGAGAGCCATTCTCCTTAGTTCTCTCTTGCAAATCGCCCCACTACCACTTGTCCAAGACCCTCACAGTTTTTTTTTAATAAATTACAGGTGTCATAATAAGTGTTTCTTAGCTTTTAATGTTGCGCAAATAAGTGCCCATTGACTCTGATGCACTTGCCAATTTTTTTGTTGCCACTTTGTGAATATTAGGAGACGGGTCAGATTCCCACATACTGTAACTAGTTACCATGGAACCTATGAGAACTGAACTGAAGTAGTTATGACTCATAAGTTTCAAAGAACACTTGGGGCTCATTTATAAACATTGGGTAAATTTGCAACTGGGCAGTAACCCATAGCAACCAATCACTGATTAGTTTTTCAGTAAACTGCAAGTAAAACAGTGAAAGTAAACTATAATTAATCTGTAAGTAAATCTGATTGGTTGTCATGGGTTACTGCCCAGGTGAAGATTTGCTAAGTGTTTATAAATGACTCCCAGGTATGTAATGGGCTTTTATGACACTGCAATATGAATAGGGGCTCAATGGGTAACATCCTTGCCTTGCAGAGATGGAGGTTAAGTCCAGCTTGTAAATGGCTTGTAATAAACCTGACTATAGTGTGTATAAAAGTGATATGAACTTATACTTTAAAGGAGAACTTTAAAATGTAATGTTGTAAATTATGTTTTGTGCTTCTGTACCAGCCCAAGGCAACCACAGCCCTTTAGCAGTAAAGATCTGTGTCTCCAAAGATGCCCCAGTAGCTCCCCATCTTCTTTTCTGCTGATTCACTGCACATGCTCTGTGCTGCTGTCACTTACTGAGCTTAGGGACACACTCACAATATACAGTACACATAGAATAGAAATGTCACAATATAAGGCTGATTAGTAATTAATACAGATAATTACTACATGGCAGCACAGAAACCAGTGCAATTAGCATCAGAATTTAATAATCAGCAAACCTGTAGCATCAGCTTATATTACAGCCAGGGAAGCTCATTTTCTGCTGGATAATTAGTGACGAGCCCTAAGCTTAGCTTCTCAACAGCCAATCAGAGCCCACTGAGCATGTGAGTGTCACAGACACTTTCCAAGATGGTGACCCCCTGTGACAAGTATGAAGTCCTGGATCATTGCTGCTATTGACAAGCTGAAACTTTAGCCTCGTGCAATAAGTTCACTATATACAATATGGCATTTTTAGCCACATTCAATTTTAGGGTTTAGTTCTCCTTTAAGCTCCACTGGGGCAAAGGCTGTAAAAAGGTGCCATATAAACGGAGAATAATAATGCTGATATTTATAAATATTTATATAGAAATAGCGGTTCTGGAGGATACATATAGATATTATTCGGATGAAGCTGAAATATTTTTCCCCCCACATTTCGAGTAACCACCTCCTGTCTAAGGAATGATTCACTTTTAAATGTATTCTTTTTTTTCTCGCTCTTAGAGTAAATCATCATTTTGAAGAAAACCTTACTACTAACAGACTTGTGCAGATGTCGTTATCAGTCATAAAAGCTCTTGCCTCTTTCATATTCCAGACAGAGGGAGACCCCAATGCTGGTAATTGCGCAAGATTGATGACATCACTCCGTCTCAGGAAATCGTATCCATTATGGGTGGGGAACGTGGCTCAGATATAGTTGCAGGGCTGAGCCAAGAATATAATGCTGCTGCTGCTGCTAATGTAAAACAACCTCCCAAATGTCCAGAAAGTGAAAAGAAATGTTTGAGCCAGGGATGAAAGTTCTCATCATTATTGCATGAAGCCCAGTCACAGTCTTGGTATTGCGCAGGAAGGGCATGAATCAGATTTATAACGTACTCACGGCTGATTCATCCGCTCACATTATGATAATCATCGTTTCATGTACATTCTGCATTCTCTAGACTTCCAAACACTACAAGATTTCATGGGAAACTTTTTACAAATGATTATATTGCGAATGATTACAGCCTAAAGCTTGAGATATGATCTTGGGGACGACTATAAATCAATTCCTGGTGGAGGGGGAGGGGGGTTTCGGTTCCTCTCTAACCACACGTTACATAACTACTTTATAAATAAATGATAAACCTTGGGGTGTCTTTGTCAGACTGGCTGGAAACTGACACACAGGAGAGGTAAGATTTATATTTATGATATAGGATAACCCACTGGGAGCTGACAGTTAGGTAAAAGTGATGAGTCAACAAGAATAGGGGCTTTGATGGCTTGCAAAACAATGCACCACACACAGTGCCGGACTGGCCCATCGGGACACCGGGAAAAAACCCAGTGGGCCTGACACTCATGGGCCCCTGCCGGGCCAGACCCCTCTCCTGACGATCAGGTTTTTTTTTGTTAGAAAAAATTCTTTTCGGTGACGCGCAGTGCCATGTGCGCAGAGGGGGCCCCATTTGCATATGCGCAGGAGGGGCAGGGGCCGGAGGGGCAGTCCCGGTGGGCCGAGAGCCCCCTAGTCCAACCCTGACCACACATGAAACGAGGCACCAGTTTTAGGGCAGAGACACACGTGAGAGAGACCTCTTCTTCGGGAGACTAATCTCCCGAACTGCCTTCCCGCTGGCTAGAATCTTCGTTTCTCGAAGTTGCCCGAAGTTGCCTGACAAGAAAACTTTGGGCGACTAGCGAAGACGAATCAATCTGAGTGGCATCCCGCCGGCGATTTAGATTCTAGCCAGCAGGAAGGTAGTTCAGGGAGATTAGTCGTCCGAAGAAGAGGCGATTTGTCGATGGGCGGCTAAATCTCCACGTGTCACTGCCCATAGAAAATGAAAAAGCTAAGAGTTATTCAGTGTCTGATAAAGTGTTAAGTGATTCAGAGTATTCCATAACAGTTTTCCCATCCTAAATAATAAGGGTATACTATTGTCCTACTACCAGAATAAACGATAGATGGGATTGGGTACCACTGATTGAGGCTTGCATGCTGATGAACTGTAAATCTCAACATATAAGTACAGTTGCCACTGGGCAAGGGGGCAGACATTGATAACACTGGGCGAGGTGGTGGCATCACAGGGAAGAGACATACCTTTATGGGGCGGGGATATGATGTGGCGATCGGTGATCAACTAATCGCCACATCAAAGCCCCAGCCCATGATTATATGGCTCTTCCATGTGATGACCCCACCTGGGGTTTTCCAAATAAAAGATCTTTCTGTAATTTGGATCGCCATGCCTCAAGTATACCAGAAAATCATATAAACATTAAATAAACCCAATAGGCTGGTTTGCTTTCAATTAGGATTAATTATATCTTAGTTCGGATCAACTACAAGATACTGTTTTGTTATTACAGAGAAAAAGGAAATCATATTTTATAGATTTGGATTATTTGCATAAAATGAAGTCTATGGGAGATTGTCTTTCCGTACTTTGGAGTTTTCTGGATAAGGCGTTTATGGATACAGATCCCACACCTGTATAAGACAGTTGCCTGACACCCCTACACAGTGAGTAGAACCGTTGAAAGATTAGTCTCACCATCTGGTGCACCTACATGTAACAGAGTCCCTGTAGAGGTGCAGAAGACTAGAACGTTCCTTTCGTAGTGTTGCTGTACATTGCACAATGTCTATCAGCCCAATTCCATGACACAGTCGTACCTACAAATTATTTTGAGGGTGTGCCATTCCGTTTTGTGTTGGTATTGATGGGAAAGGTAGAATGTCCCTTGTAAATTGCTGCACTTTGAGTTGCACAATATTAGAAATATGCAGTGCCTTGGGACAAGACTGCATCAACATGTATATGCTGTCCCAACAACATGAAACCTGCCCAATTGATATCTGGCCAATTTTTGGTCAAATATCGATCTGATAGGGTTTATGGCTGGCACCATACATGGACCAATTTAGCTGTTGGGCCAGAAGGACAGAGTCTGTAGCTTTTATAGGCCCCTGTATGGACACCTTAAGGCTTGTGCTGAATACTTTTTGCCAATTTTTTAAATTAAGAAATAACTCAGTTTTTTGTTATTTTGTGCGCTAAAAGAGAATATGAAACCACTGATAAAACTAGTTACTAGTTGACAGATAAGCCCTCTGTATAATGAACTGCTCCTTATCTCATAAGCTACTACATAAGGAAGGGGGGAGGATGTTTATTTAGGGCTCCATTACTCCCTTTGAACAAGTTACCCTGTTTATATGAATATGGGGGCAGCAAGTTAGGTAGAAAAAAAAACATTTTTCAATTAGTGCTTTATCATTTCAAAACAGTAGGAAAATAGGAATTTTTGAAAATTAGAATACTTTTTCTCAGCACCAGCTTTATTTATTGTTCATATTTTATGCTCTTAATATGCATGCACTCTATCTGTTTGAGTTATGTAGTTTGGGTCACTAAAAGGACAGAAAAGTTGAAACCCAAAGAATGTTCCGTATATCATCCTTCCGCTTCCTGGCTCATATGCTACTGCATCATATCTCATATACGTACATGAGCATATCCATTTACCTCTTCTTAAAGTCTATTTGCGTTAGATGTATTGTCTAGGGACATCATGTCCATGGGGTGTGACCCCTTCTACTTATATGCAGGGTGGAGGGCTCTGCTGGTATTAACTGGAGCCTGATGGATGTCGGGTGGAGCAGGGGAGGAGGTGTTATGATGAGAGAACCTGTGCTTCATTAAATTCAGCTGCTACAGATCTGTAGGAAAACAAGCCTGGGTTACTAGGGAAGACAAAGAAAGGAGGAAGCTGCATGATATGTGGTGGGACGTATAATAAGAATTTTCCCCCTCCCCATCCCTAAACAGACAGTTGTGCCATGCAATAAGATAGAAGCCACCATTGTTTATTTAAAGGGCATGTAAAGTCTAAAATAGAATAAGGCTAGAAATGCTGTATTTTGTATACTAAATATAAATATGAACTTACTGCACCACAAGCCTAATCAAACAAATAATTTATGCTTTCAAAGTTGGCTACAGGGGGTCACCACCTTGTAACTTTGTTATACATCTTTGCAAGACTAAGACTGTGCACATGCTCAGTGTGGTCTGGGCTGCTTAGGGATCGTCATAAACAAAGCTCCTTGAGTTCTGCATGGCTGGGAAGTAAGGCGAGGGCTCCCCCTGCTGTTCATAAGTATGATTGTTTCCCTGCTCAGCAGTTAGGGACTGTCTGACAATTCCTATCCACAGCAGTAAATGAAGGGAGGATTTCACTGCATACAGTCAGGTTTCTTATAAAAATAGTACACATTTTTTAATTAAAGTTTATTGGAGATATGTTTCTTTTTCATTAAAGAAAGTAAAAATGGGATTTTATTTTTTTGCCTTTACATGCCCTTTAATTATGATTGTACATAGAGGAATCCATGTGACAATTTCTGTTTCCTTTCTGGTACAAAACTGCACTCTTGTCTTGCTTTATGGCAGGTACTGTAGAAATAGTGACAAAGCAGAATCACTCATATTTTATTTGTATAGTCTGTCCAAAGCTAATTTCTGATTGGCTGTTATTGCCAACTGTACTGGAGCAATTAAGTCCCTATATTCATAAAAAAAGGTCCAAAGATATCTTAGCTGAGGCAGAGAAAAGAGAAACACCAACTTTTTAAAATGCATATATCCTACCTGAGCCCCTAAAGTCGCATTCTTTGTATTAAAAATAATTTGCGTTATATAAGGCTTGTTTATAACTGTACTCTACCTAGACACCCCACAAATTATGCCATTATTTTACACCACCTTAGACCTGGGCTACACCATAAATGGCGATATCTGCTCCATAAAATCTAATACTACAATTTCTAACCATGACTATTACATATCAGAATGGTTACAAAATTTTAATGAATACAGGTACCACAACTTGCATTTTATAATGTATGAGTCCAAGGATTGCCATCAAAGAAGTATGTAAAATACATGTATGGAGAAATACACCATTTATTTTACAGCCATCTGGTTGAAGATTTCAAAGATCCCATTTATATTTACTAGAATAATAGTTATCATTAGTATCAGAGTGGTAAAAAAAGCAATGTTTTTTTCAGCTGCATCACCTACAACAACGACTCAACCCAAAGGTCTTCAAATATATGGTAGACAGAAGAGTAATGCCTCTGTGTTAGGTTTAGGTGCCACCAGTACAATCACAGGAGTCTGTCCATTAAAGACTTCCATGATGTTCAATGACATCTGCTTCTTGGCTTCCAGTAGACATTGAAGTGACCTTAGACAGACCGGTAACATCTCAAAAGATGGCCCTATCATCACTATGTGTAAGGGTCCTTCAGGAACCAGTTTTGTTCCACCGTCCTAAAATCCCAAGAAGATTATGGGTTGCTTGTCCAATCTGGCCTGAGCCGAAAAGTTAAAATTGCCCTTCCATATCTTTGTTCTCATTCAGTCCACAATCCATTGGAAAACATAAACATTGAATGAAACATTCAGTGAAGATGACTTCCAGTTTGACTACATATATTAGATGATATTGAAATTGATCGAGATAGCTAGATAGACAGATGGATTTAAATGGACAGATAGGTCAATAGATGATAGATATCGAATTAAACACTCAGTGAAGATGATTTCCAGTTTGACTACATATATTTGATGATGTAAATTGATAGAGATAAACAGAGAGATAGATAGACAAATTGATATAAATGGACAGGTAGATGGATGGATGTAAATGGACAGAAAAATGTTAGATAGATATGTGGATGGATAGAGATAGATAAAAGTATGGATGGATGGATGGATGGAGGGATGGATAGACAGTTGGAAGGACAGATAGATGTATGGATGTAAATGGTCAGAAATATGATAGATAGATAGATAGATAGATAGATAGATAGATAGATAGATAGATAGATAGATAGATAGATGATAGATACATAGATAGATAGATAGATAGATAGATAGATAGATAGATAGATAGATAGATGATAGATAGATAGATAGATAGATAGATAATAGATAAATAGATGATAGATAGATAGATAGATAGATAGATAGATAGATAGATAATATGTAGATGAATAGAGATAGATAGATGGCTGAAAGGTTGAATGGATGGATGATGGATGGATAGATATATACTGTAGATAATAGATAGATAGATAGATGGATCAATAGATAGATGATAGATAATAGATAGATAGATAGATAGATAGATAGATAGATAGATAGATAGATCAATAGATAGATGATAGATAATAGATAGATAGATAGATAGATAGATAGATAGATAGATAGATAGATAGATAGATAATAGATAGATAGATAGATAGATAGATAGATAGATAGATCAATAGATAGATGATAGATAGATAGATAGATAGATAGATAGATAGATAGATGTTAGATACAGATAGATAGAAGGTTGGATGGATAGATAAATAGATCAATAGATATAGATAGATGGATAGAAGGCGGGGTTGATAGATCAATAGATCGATGGATATATAGACAGAAAGATACTGGTTGCTTTGGAAGGCCTTGGTGGGTGCATTCCGTCAAAATTTATAAACATTGTAAATATATTTTTTGTTGACAGGTTGATGGTCAGCTGAATTCTCTGTAGTCAGGCCCTGTCCTCTCACATTTCATTCAAGAGTTCAAAACTGTATAAGAATGAAGCATTTATCTGACAAAAAAAGAAAAAAATTAGAACCAAAGGATGACTTTCGAATAAGCAGGCTTTAAGATTTATGAACTAAAAAGAGCAGTACAAACATGTAGGTTCTGGAGACATATTTTCAAGTAATGGTCCAACTAACTGCTTTCATACCATATACTGTAGATGTCTGAATGATATGTACTTTTTCATTCTTATAAAATGATATCCACTCGTAGATTCAGTTTGAATCCAGTAAAAGCTAAACTGGCACAGTCCTCTAAAGTCTTTATGACTATTTATGACTTATTAGTAAAGCAACCAACTGCTTTCCTGTAAAAGATAGGAGGTAGGAAACTGAAAAAAAGATGTAGCTGAATATAAGCAGAGAGGTAATTTAGGACATAGGGCTCAGTTAAGAACGCAGTTGTAACAAATGTTGCACTTATTGATGCCATTCATTAAGTCACATATTTGTGTTTAAACACACTCTTTGCACTTCCATATAGTCACATTAAGCACCAATAGGGCCCATTTCCAAAAAGATGTATTGACAGATATTTCTTTGTGAATGCGTTACTAATATTGGACTACAACTTCCACCAGAATGTAGTAAACCTTAATAATATGTCAAAACATAGAAATACAAGAGGTCCTCTGCACTCAACCCATTATCAATATATTTTAGACATTGAGACATTTTGTGCCTCAAACAAAACAGGGATTGTCTGTCCATATATTGAATTGTATTAAAGCTGGCCAACTGCATCAAAGTCATCCCTGATCTCGCCAGTCCTACACTCAACTTTTATTTGATCTACTAGACATTAAGCCCGTTAAATTAACGGGCGCTAGAACATATGTAGAAAATTCGCCAGAGACGGTCCGTGGGGCACATGCGCAGTAGCGCAATCCCACGGACACAGGGATTGGGGTGCATACGGTGAGCGCTGGCACATTACCATATGTAATACATTTAATATTAAATGAGTGGGGGAAGGTAAGTCTTGTTTCTTTAGGAGAGCTTGCCATTGGTAGAAAGATAAAGAAGAAGATATCAATGAGGCTGTGTGGGTATAAAGGGAGACAGTAAATGTGAGTTTATGAGCATTACATAAGGATATAGAAGGATTGTTCGTGGGTCAGGCTGAGGGAGGAAGGAAGGGATGTGGCTGGATTACCTTGGAGCTCCTGATAGGGATTAGAAATGTGGATCGAAACCGGTATCTTTTTCCCGCGAATCTGGGGATAATCCCGAGAGTTCCATTCCAATTACCTCGAGATCTTTCTTACATACAGAAGTGATTCACATTCCCTAAGCGGCCTGGGCTATGGATATCCCGGCGAACCGGGAGGGGGGGACTGTGTTGTGTGAGTTGTGGGGGAAGCCGGCTTCTTGCGTAGGGATGCTGGTGGGGGTGTAAGCTTCTGTTTCTAACTGGTGACTCTGGCCTCTCCCCGGTCACTTTCCTTTTTTCTCTTTATTGTCAATATCACTGGGCTGAGTCCATGGCACACACACAACACAGAGACTGTCTAACCTGCTTACTCATGGCCCCGCCCGGGGTTCGCTGACGGAAGAGATAAGACGCTCTCCGATTGGACACACTGGGCTTCTTTCAGAGTAGCAACGGGAGTGGAAGGGAAGGTAAAGGCTCAGGCCTAGCAAGGTTGGTTGAGAGCGCAAGAGCGGTGGGGAAGGGAGATGGGATTGGACGCTGTGGGGTACATGCGCAGTAGCGCAATTCCACGGACACAGGGACTGGACGCAGAGACACTTGGACTTTATTATATAGGATTAGGAATTCTAGTGCTTCATTATACATTTTACACATGGACTAAGATTTACCTGCAACTCACTTGCTCTCAATGTCTTAAATATACTGATAATGGGTTAAGTGTAGAGGACTCTTGTATTTGTCTGTATGAATTTTGTGGTCACACCGCTTAATGATTTTAAAAATTGTTAGTGAGCACAACTTTCCTTTGTTTGTTATAATATGTTATAACATGTTGGGATTTGTAGTCCAGCAACAACTGTGGTTGAGCAGCAGTGTTTATTTCCCTTTTAAATATTTTTACAAGCCTTAAGGCAAGATGTCTATGGAAAAACCCCATCATGTACCTGTATAGCTTATAGTATTCTGTAACACACTCTAAGCTATACAGGTGCATACAGTATATACTGTACATTACATTCTGTATATATTGTATATTTATATACTATATTGTATAGTCTGTATGTGTTTGTTTATTTAATTTTTCGCTATAAAGGTGTCGGTATGATGAATACTAGGATTTTGGAGAAACTGTAAAAGAATAAGTTCCTTAAGTTCAACATTTGCTCAAGAATCAAGAAGTGATTTTCTTTTATTTGTTCATGGCACCGATAAATCATGAAGGCATGTCATTAAACGCAAGCAGTCAAAGTATCATTATGAGGAGATTAATAATGTCACATCTGGGAGCTGAACTCTGCAGCGGTTGGTTCTTCAGTATTCAATCATGGGCTGACATCACCAATGGGACGCTCCAGTCATCATTTTCCGTAAGGTTCCAGAGTCATTGGCTTTACTTTCCGTTACACTGGCTGAGTAACTCAGGGAAATACCTTGTAATGAGGGTTGGACTCCAACAAACTATTTTAAGCAACATAATTAGGAACAGATGTCTGATATTGTACCTAAAAATAGCACATACTAATCAATGACAATGGGTCTTGTTCTAACATGGGTAGTAATATCAATGATATCATAGATAGGGCAGATTGTAACTATGTGGCGCACAATATAGATTGCATCATAATTTATCTCTAATGCATACAGAATAGCACATTTCATCGCATATATCTTAACAGATATCTGCAACTAATCACTATGCTGCTGGTGTTGAACAACAACCCACAACATATGTACAGTGGTGATAAGCAACTGGTGAGAAATATGTATAAAAATCAGCTAGAGAAGCAGAGCATAAGGCTTAAGATGGGCATACACAAAAAGTTCTAGTGTCGTTAGGTGCATTCAGGCAAGGATAATTACTTTGACTGTGGGATAGCAGGTATAGTAGGGAGAGATGGTGTCTATAGTAGCAGTGGATAATAGTCTCTGGGAAGAGAATGTGACTGTGGGATAGCAGGTATAGTAGGGAGAGATGGTGCCTATAGTAACAGTGGATAATAGTCTCTGGGAAGGGAGTGTGACTGTGGGATAGCAGGTATAGTAGGGAGAGATGGTGTCTATAGTAACAGTGGATAATAGTCTCTGGGAAGGGAGTGTGACTGTGGGATAGCAGGTATAGTAGGGAGAGATGGTGTCTATAGTAACAGTTGGATAATAGTCTCTGGGAAGGGAGTGTGACTGTGGGATAGCAGGTATAGTAGGGACAGATGGTGTCTATAGTAACAGTGGATAATAGTCTCTGGGAAGGGAGTGTGACTGTGGGATAGCAGGTATAGTAGGGAGAGATGGCGCCTATAGTAACAGTGGATAATAGTCTCTGGGAAGGGAGTGTGACTGTGGGATAGCAGGTATAGTAGGGAGAGATGGTGCCTATAGTAGCAGTGGGATAATAGTCTCTGGGAAGAGAGTGTGACTGTGGGATAGCAGGTATAGTAGGGAGAGATGGTGCCTATAGTAACAGTGGATAATAGTCTCTGGGAAGGGAGTGTGACTGTGGGATAGCAGGTATAGTAGGGAGAGATGGTGCCTATAGTAGCAGTGGGATAATAGTCTCTGGGAAGAGAGTGTGACTGTGGGATAGCAGGTATAGTAGGGAGAGATGGTGCCTATAGTAACAGTGGATAATAGTCTCTGGGAAGGGAGTGTGACTGTGGGATAGCAGGTATAGTAGGGAGAGATGGTGTCTATAGTAACAGTGGATAATAGTCTCTGGGAAGGGAGTGTGACTGTGGGATAGCAGGTATAGTAGGGAGAGATGGTGTCTATAGTAACAGTTGGATAATAGTCTCTGGGAAGGGAGTGTGACTGTGGGATAGCAGGTATAGTAGGGACAGATGGTGTCTATAGTAACAGTGGATAATAGTCTCTGGGAAGGGAGTGTGACTGTGGGATAGCAGGTATAGTAGGGAGAGATGGTGTCTATAGTAACAGTGGATAATAGTCTCTGGGAAGGGAGTGTGAATGTGGGATAGCAGGTATAGTAGGGAGAGATGGTGCCTATAGTAACAGTGGATAATAGTCTCTGGGAAGGGAGTGTGACTGTGGGATAACAGGTATAGTAGGGAGAGATGGTGCCTATAGTAACAGTGGATAATAGTCTCTGGGAAGGGAGTGTGACTGTGGGATAGAAGGTATAGTAGGGAGAGATGGTGTCTATAGTAACAGTGGATAATAGTCTCTGGGAAGGGAGTGTGACTGTGGGATAGCAGGTATAGTAGGGAGAGATGGTACCTATAGTAACAGTAGATAATAGTCTCTGGGAAGGGAGTGTGACTGTGGGATAGCAGGTATAGTAGGGAGAGATGGTGTCTATAGTAACAGTGGATAATAGTCTCTGGGAAGGGAGTGTGACTGTGGGATAGCAGGTATAGTAGGGAGAGATGGTGCCTATAGTAACAGTGGATAATAGTCTCTGGGAAGGGAGTGTGACTGTGGGATAGCAGGTATAGTAGGGAGAGATGGTACCTATAGTAACAGTAGATAATAGTCTCTGGGAAGGGAGTGTGACTGTGGGATAGCAGGTATAGTAGGGAGAGATGGTGTCTATAGTAACAGTAGATAATAGTCTCTGGGAAGGGAGTGTGACTGTGGGATAGCAGGTATAGTAGGGAGAGATGGTGCCTATAGTAACAGTGGATAATAGTCTCTGGGAAGGGAGTGTGACTGTGGGATAGCACGTATAGTAGGGAGAGATGGTGCCTATAGTAACAGTGGGATAATAGTCTCTGGGAAGGGAGTGTGACTGTGGGATAACAGGTATAGTAGGGAGAGATGGTGCCTATAGTAACAGTGGATAATAGTCTCTAGGAAGGGAGTGTGACTGTGGGATAACAGGTATAGTAGGGAGAGATGGTGCCTATAGTAACAGTGGATAATAGTCTCTAGGAAGGGAGTGTGACTGTGGGATAACAGGTATAGTAGGGAGAGATGGTGCCTATAGTAACAGTGGGGTCATTAGTCACAAAACCTGTGTGGGTGGATACAAGTTACAATTTCTGTGAATTTTGCTATTTTAATGTATTGTGTTTATTGTCTAATATGAAAATGATACAAAAATATCATCTCTAACAATGCTTGCTATAGTTATCTTTAGTATTACAGCACAGCAGTGATGGGTCAATCTGATACATTTCACAAAACGGCAAAAAATTCACCAAAACACATTGAAGTCAATGGGAATTTTTTCATACATTTTCTAAACCACCCAATATATTTTTTACTAATCCATGGGCGTTTTTTTTTTTGGTGAAATGCAGCAAAATATTTCGCTCATCTCTACTGACCGTACACTTGTTCTTGCACTCTGCTAAATAAGTCCTTACATATTTCCTATCTGTCAGCTTCAAAAACAGCATTGTATGTTTTTTTTTATCCTTGGGATGTAGCCTTAATTTCGAGCATTACTAAAAGCCACAGTTACCACCAACACTGAGTAATTTATATGAATGTATAATGATTAGGTTTTGTCTCACTGAACAGGGAGATGACTACATCACATTAAAGACACGTGTTAACTAAAATGGGAGATTCCAGCTTCTTCTCTGAGAACATTATTTTGTTGACACAGAAAAAGTTTGTCCTGGTTCAGGACTTGTAATAATATGTTTGTCTCAGTGGTTATGAAAAGCTACCAAACTGTTGAAAATGTTGTTTTAAAATTTTGATTAGTGATGGGCAAATTTATTCACCAGGCATGGATTCCCGGCGAATAAAAAAAACGGACGCCGGCATTAAAAACGGGCGTTGGCGTCAAAAAAACGGACGTCGGCATCAAAAACAAGGCGCCGGCACCGTTTCGCAAATTTATCGGCGAAGCAAAATGGCGCAAATTCGCCCATCACTAATTTTGATTAGTTATTTCATTTTTTAGATTTTATTTTCCTACTGCAAAAACTCTATTTTTTTTGGGACTGACGTTCTATGGGGGTTATTTATTTATTTATTTAAGTCTGATTTTTTCTGATCTGAGTTTTTCATAGAAAAAAACAACAACTCAAATTTTCATGATTTATTAAACCCCGGGGCTGCTAAAAGTCCAAATAATAAAGTACTCTATCTCAAACCTGCCAAGGTCATGTAGAAGTCCATGGCACATGTCCCATTTCCAATTGGAAGATAGAGTATCATGATCTGCACTGGGTTTTGTACAATAATCTGAATCTGAAAAGGTGGTTGAAGTGGTTTTAAGAAAATAGTGAGATATTTTTGGATCTTTGTAAATATCCCCCTTAATGTAACTGTTGGTGGAAAACGTCAGCTGAAGTTCTCCATGCATGGCCAAAACTGAGCAGATTTGAATGTTTCATACCAGGCCAATAATCAAATTAACAAGTACTTCAATCATATGTTGGGTGGTCCCTCACTCCAAAGTCATCCAGGCTCTATCCAACAGAGTCAGTGGCACCGTCCAAGCCACACAATATCCAAGGTATAGGCAAAAGTTCACTCTGGAGAGCCAATTTGAATCTAGTGTATTTTTATTCAGACACACAATTCAAATTGGCTCTCCAGAGTGAACTTTTGCCTATACCTTCAATAATCAAATTAAACCCATTAGGAAAGGGCCGCATCCATGGCTCCTTATGATCCTCACCAAGGGGGATAATTCCATCTTTGATAGGCCCAATTTCTAATCAAATATTGATCAGAGAGACCATGCTATTTTTGGGATTGACATCCTATATTCCACTGTTGGTGGAAAACATTAACTGAAGTTCTCCATACACAACCAAAACTGAGCTGATTGGAATGTTTCGCACCAAGCCAACAATAAAATTAAACCGATTAGGAGAGGGTCACATCCATGGCTCCTTATGGTCCTCACCAAAGGGGATACTCCCCCTTCCTGGTTGATAGGACCAATTTCTAATCAAATATTGATCAGAGAGGCCATGCTTTTTTTGGGATTGAGATTCTATATGTTACTGTTGGTGGAACACATTAGCTGAAGTTCTCCATATATGGCCAAAACTGAGCTGATTCAAATGTTTCACACCAAGCCAACAATCAAATTAAACCCATTAGGAGAGGGTCACATCCATGGCTCCTTATGGTCCTCACCAAGAGGGATAATCACACCTTCAATAGTCCTAATTTCTAATCAAATATTGATCAGAGAGGCCATGTTATTTTTGGGATTAATATCCTATATGCCACTGTTGGTGGAAAACATTAGCTGAAGTTCTCCATACACGACCAAAACTGAGCTGATTAGAATGTTTTGCACCAAGCCAACAATCAAATTATACCCATTAGGAGAGGGTCACATCCATGGCTCCTTATGGTCCTCACCAAGTGGGATATTCTGACCTTCCTGGTTGATAGGACCAATTTCTAATCAAATATTGATCAGAGAGGCCATGCTTTTTTTGGGATTGACATTTTATATGTCACTGTTGTTGGAAAACATTAGCTGGAATTCTCCATACATGGCCAAAACTGAGCTGATTAGAATGTTTCACACCAAGCCAACAATCAAATTAAACCCATTAGGAGAGGATCACATTCATGGCTCCTTATGGTCCTCATCAAGGGGGATATTCCCCCCTTCCCGATTGATTTTCTTTGATACCAATGGCAGTTCCCCTTAAAAGTTTTGTTTAAATGCATTTATTCCAATGGCTTTCTATACATCAGTTTATTTTAGAAGCTTGTGGGAACTGCAGAGCTCTACATAATTGAGTGTCAGATGATCATTCATCTCTGGGTGAACATAGCTCTATACATGAATGTCTAAATCCCGTCTGAATCATTATGGATCCCTATGGCTATACTACATAGTGGAAGGCAGTTGCCGTTAAAGAGTAAAAGTAGGGTACAGCACAGAGTATTCCTTCTAGTTCATGCTCTCTCTGTCAAGGGACTATTTTCTGCAAAGAAAAGCCCTTTATATTCTCTCTGAGGAAACATCAGGAAAACTACTGAGGAATAAACAAGAATGACACATTTATGGCTAGTATATAACAGCAGGCTTAAGGCAGTATTGTGTGAAGGATTTACAGAGTAAAAACACTACTCTGGGGCCTAATTGTGATATATGTACCACTTCCTTTAGTTTTACACAGAATACTGAATAGAGAGGCTGAAGCAGAAACCGATCATGTTTTAGAAATGCTGCAAACTATATTACTACTTATAATATCCGTTAAAGTGAATAAAAAGCATACAGAGCATCATTTAGTAACTAAGGCAAATATCATGTGGGCTGTATAAAATGTGCGCACTAACTATTTTTTCGGCGCACGTAGAAGAGAAGTCTATGATATGTGTAAAGTCTATGATATGTGTAGTGATGAGCGAATCTGTTCCTTTTTTGATAAATGGCCAAAATTCAAATGCATTTAAAGTCAATTGCCATTTTTGTCTTCATTGATGTTTCTTGTGTCACTTTTTTTTTGCTGCGTTTTTCTCAGAAAAATGGTTTGCGAAATTGTTTGTGAAATTTTGAACCAGTTTGGCACAAAAAATTAACCTGTAGTGAAACATGGCATTTTACTGCAAATCTATGCCTGCCAAGAAGTTTTGCTCATCAGTAGATATGTGTCCACCCATTTCAGAACTGGTGAACAACCATGATTTCTCAGGTGTGACTGAAGAAGGTATTTTTGGTAAAAAATGTTTTATTATAAGTATTGCAGTTTCCCTTATATTAAGGAGTTGTTGTGTTATTTCTATATAATGCTTTACCATACCTGAGTAAACAGCTATATAAACTCTCTCTATTTGTGTAGGATTGCAGCTGCCATATTAGCTTGGTTTGACATCACTTCTTGCCTCTCTCTAGTCTCTCCTGCTCATTCATAGCTCTGGGCTCAAATTGCAACAGGGAGGGGAGGAGGAGAGGAGGGAAAAGGGAGAGAGGAACAAACTGAGCATGCTCAAGCCCTAGCCCTGGAGGTTTAAGCTGAAAACAGGAAGTCTGATACATAAGCCTATGAGTACACAATAGAAGGAAAGAAATGTGCTGTTTCTTTTGACAGATGGCTCAGAGCAGCATTACTTTGAGGGTTTACTGAGTATTTATTTAGACCTTTCTGATAAAGCTTGCTTAATTGTAGCATTTCCTTCCCTTGAAATGCCCAGTTTTTATTGTTTTGTTAGTTTCACCAAAATACTACTGAAATACTCCAAAATATATTCAATTCTGACCCTTCGTAAACAGTGTCAAGATAAGTATATGAACTATGCATATCAGTGAATGCTGGCATCAGTACATGTTAATGTTATGACCTATGCAACCCCCACTGTTGTATTAAAGGTGAAGCACAACCAGAGTTCTACCTAAAAGTCCCTACAAGCCATCATGTGCTACCTACAAAGGAGCTTAAAAACCTTAGTCCAACCATTTTTGAACAAAAAAGGCTGCTACAACTGAGATGAATCAATCAATGAGGTTGGCCTCAAGTTCACTTTTAACTGGTGTGTCTATACCAAACACCTACTTTAATTTAGACTATAACTAAGCCCATATAGAGGCATAAGGCAAATCATGTGAAATATATGTATACCAGTTATATAGTCACTATATAGTGAAATAAAGCTCAGGTTTAAGGCAGAAGAATTAGGAAAGCTTTACTGACTTTGAGGATGGAAGGAATTTTGGGGCACTTTTGTGTGATGGAGACTTTCTCAACTTTCTAGACGTTACTGAAATACAACTGTATAAATACTGAAATGCAATGGCTAAAGTTTGCCACAAGCCAGGGGCAACTTTAGATGAAGACATGAACCATTGAGCTGGGAAACCTGGGCCTTGTTTCAACACCCAATGTACTGCAGATGAGCAATTCTAAATTAGAATACTACAGTAAATGACTAAAGGCTACTGTGTCAATGTTTCCCTCATTCTGGCATTTGCTAAATTTAGATTTCTTTATTTTCCATTGTTTCCCCTTATTTGGGCATTGACATGACCCAAGTACATTAAATTTGCATCAAACTTTAGCAAATAAAATGAATTACAATCTTTTAGTCCATTTGGCCTGAATATACAGATACAATTCCCTATAATATCTGAAGTATGCACACAGAGTACCAAACCTTTTTTGCAATACAAATACAAATATTGGAGTAGAAGAGTAAAAATTTACAGGATTCTGCAATAGCCTTAGAATGAGATGAGAGCAGGAGGCTGATTTATCACTTAGAGCATTTGCTTGTGATCGGGATAGACCATCAAAGGGGCCAGTGACACCAAAAAAAACCATAACAGATATATACATATATACATTGTAATATAGTTCATGTGGCACAGTAACTGGGAGGGCTCAAAAGGGAAGGTATCGCTCTACCCGAATAATTTATGAGACTGAAGAAATATGGAGAATAACAGGGGCTGTGTTCACTGAGGCTGGAAAAGCCTGTGCAGGAGTCTGAATGGATCATTAATAGTGATGGGAGAATCTGTGGCATTTCGCCGAAAAATCTGTGAGTCTACTAAAAAAATTTGCGCTAAAAAAAATTATACATTTTTATATGCACGGCTATTTTGTCCAAAAGTCAATGGGCGTCCGAATAATTTTGACAAGCAAGAAATTTATGCGCTCGTCTATTTTTTTCGCCGCAGTTTTGAGAAATTCGCAGCGAATTCCTGGTGCCTGGTGAATTAATTCGCCCATCACTAATCATCTTGGGAATAATGGAGGTAGTGTGAGCGAGAATTCTGTCCAGGAAGTAGGAAGTGGAGGATGAGTTTTTTCAGTTTTAGGAAACCAAAGAAAAAACAAGCACCTAAAGATCGTAAATTAAATATTTGTTATTTTCCTGGATTGATTCTCTGTCAAAAACAGGTTTCTGTGGTATTCAGGGTACTTTGTTTCTTTTTCTATGCTGCACGAATGTCTGTTTATGGAATATTAAAATGCTTAAAATGATATGCAGGTTGCAGTACATGAGTCTGTAGAGAAATGGCATTTGCAAATAGGAATGAGCGAAGTTTCTGTTGTGTGTCCAAAAAAAAATGTTGCCCATAGACTTTAATGCATTTAGCAAATTTTTCACCATTTCGTGGGTTTTCGGCATTGCAAAATGGTTCAGGTTCAACCATCACAAATATCTGCACATGAACAAAATAAGATGCCAAAAAAATATTTGACCAGATCGATACCACCTACAGCTTTTTGTCATCTTCCTCCCTACACATAAAAACAAACTGTTCATACAGTTTTAAATATACATCTGAATTATCAGTATTTCTATTGAATACAGGTATGGGACCTGTTATCCAGAATGCTCGGGACCTGGGGGTTTCCGGATAACGGATCTTTCCGTAATTTGCATCTTCATGCATTAAGTCTACTAGAAAATCATGTAAACATTAAATAAACCCAATAGGCTGGTTTTGCTTACAATAAGGATTAATTATATCTTAGTTTGGATCAAGTAAAAGCTACTGTTTTATTATTACAGAGAAAAAAGGAAATCATTTTTAAAAATTTAGATTATTTGGATAAAATTGAGTCTATGGGAGACATTCCAATATCGGGTTTACGGATAAGGGATCCTATACTATATGGGGCTGATTCACAAAGGGTCGAATATTGAGGGTTAATTAACCCTCGATATTCGACTGGGAATTAAAATCCTTCGACTTCGAATATGGAAGTCGAAGGATTTTAGCACAAATAGTGCGATCGAACGATCAAAGGATTATTCCTTCGATCGAACGATTCAAAGGATTTTAATCCAACGATCGAAGGAATATCCTTCGATCAAAAAAACTTAGGAAAGCCTATGGGGACCTTCCCCATAGGCTAACATTGAGTTCGGTAGCTTTTAGATGGCGAACTAGGGGGTCGAAGTTTTTTCTTAAAGAGACAGTACTTCGACTATCCAATGGTCGAATAGTCGAACGATTTTTAGTTCGAATAGTTCGATTCGAAGTCGTACTCGAAGGTCGTAGTAGCCCATTCGATGGTCGAAGTAGCCAAAAAAATCATTCGAAATTCAAAGTTTTTTTACTTCGAATCCTTCACTCGAAGTTAGTGAATCGGCCCCGTTATGTATAATATATTTTGCAATTACACCCAAGTCAATTCAACAACTTATACTTCTACCATAGAAGCTCGTTGGGGAGGAATCCCTCTAGATCCTCCTGTGTTTGTTTTAAGGAAACTCTGGATATGTTTGACATAGCTCCATGACATTCTCTTCTGAATAAAATATGTTAAAGTAAAACAAAAGTTGCCTGTATAACTACAGAATAACTCTGGTAGGAAATTGTTCGGTGACCTGACTTCATCTTGCTAAAGAGAAATGAGACTGACAGACAGCAGACGGCACGTTACGGAATAGAATACCCTGCCCTGTGAGAAATGATGTACCTACAGAAGAAAGTTACACTCAAAGATTCCAGTGATCAACTTTCAACTGGGACGCTGAATTCAAATGCCCCGCATTGTAGGCCTATGATTAAGGACAGCTGCATCTGAAAGGCGTAGGAATTATGATGCTGCTGTATGCGTTTTACTTTTTTGTAGTAGAGTTTTTTTTTTTGCTTTTAACCTAAATCCTAAAAGTATGGCGACCTCAGTTTTTTTTCTTCTTGCCTAAATGGCCTTACTCTACTTGGCAACTTTTCATTTGTGAAATGTAATAACAGGTGCAAATTTGCCCAGCTCTAGTAACCAATAACAACCAATTAGATCAATTTGCTTCTGAACAGAAGACCAATATTTGGCTATTAGAGGTCACGAGATGTGATGCAAACTTTACAGCTGTTAATACACTGCCTCCTATATTTTATATAGAACCCACCAGCAGTTATTCAAACAGCTTCGACTAGAGGGGGGTATGAGTTCTATTTCTCCATTGTTGTCAGGGGCCTAATCGACTCCTAGCGGAGAAGTCCAGACCAAGGAGGAAGCTTCAGGACAAAGTTCAAGTTTGCGGTAATCAAAGGGATCAAGAATAAACGTAGTCAGGATACAGGCAAGTCCAGAGTTCAGGCACGGTCAAAAAGTCCAGGATTCATGATACAAGGAATTTAGGAACACCCAGGAATGCAGCAAACAAATCCTATAATCGGACATTGAACCTGTGACCTCGGCGCCCATGACGAGGTGCTGGCGCCGCTACTTAGGTGATGCTATGGGTGCCGCCATCTTGGAAGCAGCGCCATCGGAGATGGGAGAACCATTGGGCACTCCTGACAATTGCCAAGGGGCAGGGTTTATGCTGGTGTAGTCCCTCAGTTATGCCCTAGGCACCACCCTATATCTAATGTGACATGCCCCACAGAATGCCACAAAATACCCTACTGGGCTTTTAATCAATGCAGTGAACTCTTCCTAATGCCATCAACAAAACTTAAACTATGTGTTCCCAAACTGTAGGACTGCCACCCTAGGTTGGCTCTGGTGGTTAAGGCTAAGGGAAAGTTAGGGTAAAATTTGGAAAGAGTCCCCTATTTGCTTTCCTATATACATACGAAGTCTAGCATAGTAATTACCAAATCTCTCTATTCCTGTCCCCTTTTGATTTGGGATTATTCACAAAAGCAGAGAAAACATTTTTGATTCCTTATTGGAGGAAAAATGGTATTCCCCAAATGATGTTCTTAGTTGATAGTGTCTCTGGTTCATCTTTATTATGGGAAGACTTAAAATTCAAGTTTGATCTCAATAAATGTGATAGGATGGATCATTTGAAATTCCCGTGTGGTATAGACCTCCTCATAGATAAAAATAGTGTTGCTGTTGACCACCTTCCTCTGTGCAAAGGGATTCAGAAAATTCTGTCTCTGATCCTCTACTGACAATCTTCATCCTTTACAAAACTTGGCAAAAAATTGGTCATCCTCATTAAAAGTTAATATTACTTCCCATCACTTATTATTCTCTATTAAGAATTTTTTTTTTAACATATTTTTATTGAAAAAATGTAGGTTGTTGTACAAATACATGCCACACAGTAGGTTGATCCCATCAGTAACAATATTGTAAGGAATGTCCAAAAATGCTAGTACAAAAATATCCAAACTTATCACCGTATATCTAGACATTGTTATGTTGTCATATTACATTCTACATTGACATTCAACCAATATGTGTATTTGTGGGTATGATATCAGAATTCAACCCAGAATAATACAATAACCAAGAATAAAATCACACTGAATAAGGTAAAATAAAATAAATACTGGCAAAAGAGTGCTTCAACAATCCATATTAGGCTTTAAATAGCTCCCTTAGGGGGTAAAAGCTTATGCACTATTAGGTACTTGTTCATCCGAGTTCAGATGCTCCCAGGGTGCCCAAACATCCAAGAAATGTTGAGTATTGTTCTGTATTATAGAGATATCTGACTCAAAAACCTTATTGGAGTTGATCCTGCGTTTAATTTCAGCTAGGGTAGGGGGATTGGGGGATTTCCATTTTGCATCTATTGAGAGGCGCGTGGCTGTGGGAAATAGATTTACTAAAGCCTGGGTAGATTTGTCTACGAAAGTGGTTTACCCATTAAAAAGGTACATTGGTCCATTGGGACAGGTTTATGTAACAATCTATTTAATAAACTCTAAATATCATTCCACAATGGTACTATGTTTGGGCAGTCCCAAAATATGTGGGGAAGAGTGCATATTTCCCTACAGTTTCTCCAACATAATGGGGAGTGATCTGGAAATAGAGAATGTAACTTAGCCGGGGTATGGTACCAAAACATAAGAATTTTCTATATATGCTCCTTTTACTTTACACATGTTACCATTTTTTTGCATTTTCCCAGATAGATTCCCACTCATGTTCTGTAAGAGGATGGGCTAGGAGGGTGTCCCACTTATCCATATATGAATTTTAATAAAATCCACCTAAGTTATAAGTTATTTTATTTGAAGAACTCTGAAGGTATTACATTCTCTTATTGTCCAAAATGCAAGTCAAAAAATGCTTCTTAATTCCATTATGTGTGGAAATGCCCTTTCATTTTTGAGTTATGGAGTAAAATTGGTAATTTTCTAAATGAAAAACTGAACATTGGCTTTAAGTTATCTCCTGAATTTGCATCAGTCAGGTGATTCCCTCTGCTAACGTCACTCCTAGGTTGAAATATTGGAATAAATATAAGCATTTTATACATCTGGTCATTGCAGCTACCCATAAATCAATTTTTTGTATTCGATTCAGAAAAACTCCTCATATTTAACAGTTATTTTATCCCATCTTAGGTCGCTCTGTTTGGATGAAGTACAGGTATAGGATCCCTTATCCAGAAACCCGATATCCAGAAAGCTCCGAATTACGGAATGGCTGTCTAACATAGACTCCATTTTATCCAAATAATCCAAATTTTTTAAAATGATTTCCTTTTTCTCTGTAATAATAAAACAGTAGCTTGTACTTGAGCCCAACTAAGATATAATTAATCCTTATTGGAAGCAAAACCATCCTATTGGGTTTATTTAATGTTTAAATTAATTTCTAGTAGACTTAAGGCATGAAGACCCAAATAACGGAAAGATCCATTATCCGGAAACCCCCCAGGTCCCGAGCATTCTGGATAACAGGTCCCATACCTGTAATAGGTTTTAGGTATGGTGACATTAGATTTAGAGAACATTTATTGAAATTTTGGTCTCCCTACTGGTGTCTGATGAGAAGGCTATAATTGAAAATTTTATGTATAATTCTGATGAAAACTCTTTTACATACCCATTGTTGTTCCGAAGATTAATGGTGTGTTCATTTTGTTCATTTACAGTGGAAATGTTTTGTTTATTTTGTCGATGGAGAGGATGATTTTATTTCATATTAATTAATTTTTCTAGATTTCTTTTGTTTTAAAGTCATTATCTGATGTTTATTTTCATTGGATTGTTATGTAATATTCTTTTTCTTTCATTTTGTAAACTGGCTTTGAGGTCAATCAATATTTTGTTGCTTTGCTCTTGCTGTTTATTTTTAAAAATACCAATAAATATAATTGAAATAAAGGAAGTCTAGCATGAAGGTCAAGGATAGATTTGGGTGAGCATGTATCTGCTCAATATTGTTGGAACTTTGGCTGAATTTGATAAAGACTATTTCCTTACCTCTGTAGTCTTGTTATGAGCTAAAGTGGGTTTATCCCAAATGCTGAACCTTGACCAGTCTAGTAGTAGCAAGGAAACCATGGCATCTCCTGCAGAATTGACTAGAAATACATTAAAGGGATACTGTCATGGTAATTTTTTTTTTTTTTTAAATAAATCAGTTAATAGTGCAGCTCCAGCAGAATTCTGCACAGGAATCCATTTCTCAAAAGAGCAAACAGATTTTTTTTATATTCAATTTTGAAATCTGACATGGGGCTAGACATATTGTCAATTGCCCAGCTGCCCCAAGTCATGTGACTTGTGCTCTGATACACTTCAATCACTCTTTACTGCTGTACTGCAAGTTGGAGTGATATCATCCCCCTCCCTTTCCCCCCCCCCCAGTAGCCAAACAAAAGAACAATGGGAAGGTAACCAGATAACAGCTCCCTAACACAAGATAACAGCTGCCTGGTAGATCTAAGAACAGCACTCAATAGTAAAATCCAGGTCCCACTGAGACACATTGAGTTACATTGAGAAGGAAAAACAGCAGCCTGCCAGAAAGCATTTCTCTCCTAAAGTGCAGGCACAAGTCACATGACTGGGGGCAGCTGGGAAATTGACAACATGTCTAGCCACATGTCAGATTTCAAAATTGAATATAAAAAAAATCTGTTTGCTCTTTTGAGAAATGGATTCAGCGCAGAATTCTGCTGGAGTAGCACTATTAACTATTAAAAAAACATGTTTTCCGATGACAGGATCCCTTTAAAATACTTCACGGTATACATGACTCAAGGCATCTTAACTATTCATAAAAAAAATCAGTTTCTCTAAATGTTGAAAAGAATGTTGGTGGTTAAATTACAAGATGGGTGGGAATATGTCTAATGCCAAGACGGATGTGACCTTTAGAAATGTATTTTGCCTTTTTTTGTGGAGCAACAGAAGATTCTCCTTTCAATGACACATTGTCATGTTGGCTGGATTTCTCTACTGCGCTTGCCAACTTTGCTTTTTATAGTTGGAGCATAGTAATTGATGTCACTGCTCTCGGCAATGGAAACTCAAAGGCTGTCTGGCTTTCTGTAGTATTTAGTTAAGATCACATTCTGATATGAATGGAGTTGCCTAATAATAATCCCGCCGATTACATTTATACTGCTGGAAGGCCGTGGAGGACTGTGTGTGGGCAGGAATCCCACCATCAAATGAAATGGCAGAAGCACAGGCCTTGGAAAAAAAAGGGACACAAATGACTTTGACCACCAAGTTCTTTCCCACAGACCTAGTTTAAAGCTTTTACATGTATTTCGTTATTTATTTTTAGACTAATATTCATGAAAGCCTCATGCAACCCCAAGGATTTTGTGGGCTACGTCACTTTGCATGTAAGGCATCCATTTTACATGAATAATAACAGAGCCCATGAATGAATATTTAAAGACCAACCAAAAACCTCAGCAAAGATATATAACGGGCCTCTGAACTGCTCCCAATTTAAAAATTAGGATTTAAGGGGAAGTATCTTGGGCTGATTTTGTAAAAATATGTTTTGCTACCTAAACGTTTATATCAAAAACATCTTTACAATCATAGATGTTCAGTTTAATGCCTGTGTGCTTTTATGTTATACAGGTATGGGACCTGTTATCCAGAATGTTCGGGACTGTTACCATTTACGGATAATGGATCTTTCCATGATTTGGATCTTTTCACGTAAACCTTAAATAAACCCAATAGGCTGGTTTTGCTTCCAATAAGGATTAATTACATCTTAGTTTGGCTCAAGTACAAACTACTGTTTTATTATTACACAGAAAAAGGAATCATTTTGAAAAATTTGGATTATATGGATGAAATTGGGTCTTTGGGAGACAGCTTTTCCATAATTCTGAGCTTTTAGGGTTTCCAGATAACGGATCCCATACCTGTACATGTTCATTACATATGGGTGCCTGAACAGTTCTATAACATAAACATATGAAGCCTTTATGAGAGCAACATGCTAAAATGGATGCAAATGCCGCACATCAGTGACACCATTTAAAGGACCAGAAACATCAATTTTTTAAAGAAAAATATTTGTATATAACGAAAAAAAACACCAAGACATATTTAATTTTAAAATTGCAAAGTCTTTATTAATAAATAACTTACCGAAACTCCTCTTGCGCTCCTCTTTAGAAAAGGCGACAGGGTGACGATCCATTGTGCGGAGCTCAATTTCTTCTCCCTGGCTATCTCCTATAGAAGGCAGCGAGGAGAAATTGAGCACTGCATGACGGATTGTCGCCCTGTCGCCTTTTCTGAAGAGGAGCGCAAGTGGAGTTTCGGTAAGTTATTTATTAATAAAGACTTTATGATTCTAAAATGAAATATGTCTTGGTGTTTTTTTTCCCGTTATATACAAACTAATTAATTTTTTTACAAAAAATTGATGTTACTGGTCCTTTAAGTGTCCAAACACATTCCTTGTGCCAAGTGCTGCTATTGCCCAATCCACAACGATGAAATGCATTCCAGCCAACCACTGAAGCTGAGAAACCATGGTGCCAAAACCACCCTGAAAATGCAGGAATTCCAGGGTCCCCATACTGGATTGTGTCAATACCAACTCACAATCTGTGCAGCCGAAACATGCATCTGTCACTGCATCTGTCTTAACACTTTGGGCACAGTTGCAGCAGGCAACTCATTCTCCTCCAGTAATTTGCTCAATATGTTCCAAGACAATGTGGATGTCATTACAATGCCACAACTCAGTTATCTTAGGAAAAACCATCAAACCACCAGTATGCATATGTCATTATACTGAACTGGGAAATTATTTTCTTTTTGGCACATACAGTACAACAAATGGCCCTGGTCTTTAAAAGATAAGTAAACCTTTAAAATAAATGAATGTAAAATTGATGAGGCTGCAAAAATTTGAAACCGTTTCTCACATCTTACCTAAGCAGAAGAACATCAGAGCAGCCTCTTTCTTTCTCCTGACAACTTCCTTGACTACTTGATGGTCAGACTGGTGGGAAACTGACCAGCAGGTGGCACTTTTGTAACAGAATTCATTCATATTAACAGTACATGTATCCCTTAATATCTTGGAATAAAAACAAAATAAATAAGGAATGTGCAAAATTTCTTAGAATAGCCCCCTCATCAATTTTACATGCACTTATTTTAAAGGTTTACTTATCCTCTAACAAAGACCCTAAGCAGAAAGGTGAAGTTTATAGTGAGCTCAGAAGCCAAGAGGAAAGTCTCTCTTGCACTGCAAACCCTGAAATTACCACCAGCTTAAAGGTGGCAGGATTTTCAGGGTTCCCCTGCATCAGTAGGCACAGTAAGGAATGATTCTGAACAGGAGGCAGGGCAGTTGCACAGGTGCTGAGTTTAACTGTAGGGAAGTGCACAAGAACCTTTTATGAATTGCAATAATGAATTCAACAAATTTTTTGACCTATTGTCTGTCACACACGAGGGGGGCTTATTTATTTAGCCTCTATTTTTTCTGTTCGAGTTTTAACGGGGGGGGGGGGGAAATCTGAATTTTTAGAGAAATTAAATTGATCAAAATTTATTTTGCTCTGAAGCTGCTAAAAATCCAAACATACTCCATCTAAAACCTATTAGAAATCACGTAGAAGTCAATGTGAGATGGTCCCTTTAACAATTAGAACATGTTTTTTTCCTTTGTGATTCTCAATAGTTTCGGGCTGTTAGTTTTCATTCAATTAGATACATTCAAGTTGTCAGGGCAACAACATTCAATAAAGTCGAGTTTTCCGGGTGATAACTTCAGAATTGTTGCACGATTTTGTCATGACTTTTTCCTGCACTGATTTTTTAAAAATCAGATTTATTTGTAAATTAAGGGGATTCAGGTTTGGGAGTTTGGGAAAATATTTATGGAAATACAGTAGAACCCCCATTTTACATCCCGTGAATTTAAGTTTTCCCTCATTTTACATTTTGTTGTTTTGTGGTCCCACCTATATATTAGGCATAATACATTTCCCTGATTTTACATTTTCCTGGAGTTTACATCATTTTTTTTCTGGTCCCCTGAAAACGTAAAATGGGGGTTCTACTGTATTTCTAAACTTAGGTCAATCATCCATGCCAACACCTTTGATGTGGCCAAGATGTCAACCCACATTGCCCACCCACATGGCCACATGGACCTTGCAGAAAAATCATATATGTATGTTTATTATTTTCATCTGATGCCAAAAATTATTTCGTGGTCTACAGGCCAACATGATTCTGGGGTTTCAGATGATATCTGATTTCAGCTTCTGATTTGTTGAATATCTGATTTGCTCAGAATGGGCAGCTCATTTAAATAAGCATCTTATCTGGTGATGGGCGAATTTCTCTAATTTAGCAATTTCCCATGAAATTTGCGAAAAACAGCGAAAAATGAACTCAAAAACTGGCGCCTGCGTCAATTTTGGACGCACATCCGAAAAGTCAATCGTGTCAATTTTGACGCCAGCTTTAAAGTCAATTGGCGATTTTGACGCAATCGACTTTTCGGACTCCCGTCCAAATTTTTTTTATATCTGCAAATTTCCGCAGGGGTATATCTTAGTAGGGATCAAGTACCAGCTACTGTTTTATAATTACAGAGAAAAACTAATTTTGAAAAATGTGGATTACAGTATGTGGATGAAATGGGGTCTTTGGGAGACAGCTTTTCCTTAATTCTGAGCTTTTTTTGGATAACAGGTTTACCAGATAACGGATCCCATACCTGTACATGTTCATTACATATGGGTGCCTCCATGAGTGGGGGTATCTGAACAGTTCTATAACATAAACATATGAAGCCTCATTTATGAAAGCAACATTCCAAAATGGATGCAAATGCCGCACATTGCGAAAAATTTGTGAAACTCAAAAACGCCCGCGTCAATTTTGAACGCGCATCTGAAAAGTCGACTGTGTCAATTTTGTCGCCAGCTTTAAAGTCAATGGACAATTCTGACGCAAGGGCTTTTCGGATGCGCGCCCAAATTTTTTTTATGTCGCCAAATTTTCGCTGGAGTTTCGCAAATCTATTTGCCAGCGCCGAAACACAGAAGTTCGCCTATCACTAATCTTATCTAATAGTGTCAAACTAAAATTTTAACGGGTGATCGTGGAGCCGAATATTTACGGCACATCTGCTCTGCGTTAGAAAAAATATATCACTTCCTCTCTGCACTTCTTGTTTCCTTATAAATTCAATACGTGGAATAGGACGTTATATCCATCACCGAGTGGATGTGATGCATAGAAAATTAAAACCAATAACTCTCTTTTACAACTGGAGAACAAAAATATTAGTATTGAGTATTTGGATATTTTACCCCCCAAAAAAACCCACTGACCAGCAGGGATAGACTGTGGCCTAGAGACTAGACTAAATATATCAATAAATTACATATTCCTCAGAGCGGCTCCTGAACTTCTAAGATGACTGAGACTGAAGAGGAATAATTTATTACAATTTAAATCTTTTTTCCCTGAACCGAATGCTCGGAGTAATCTGGGATTTCTTTCCTTTGTTATGGTATTTTCGGAATGATATGAATATTGTCAGACTTCGAGAATGAATCGTGCTTTTCACTGATTTATTTATTTGAAGCAATCAGTCTAACGAGGCTATGATAATTGACCTACATTTGAGAGGAAAGGCAGAAGGAAATATTAGAAACATGATGAAAGTAGGTGTTGATAAGATCACATATTGTATATAATACTGTTCAACAAAGATGAATAGGTTCCCTTTGGATATCCTCCTAGAGCCGTGTAGTCAGGAACACAGTTAATTAAATTGAATGTTGTTACATGTTTTGTTTTTGATGAAGATGAGAGATGTATTTTTCTTTAGAACTTCAACCAAAAACATTTGTTACAGCTGTCACCTACTATCACCTACTAACTGTACATGTTGTGCGCTTCTTCTAAACGTATAACATAAATGTGAAGTTGGGGAAAATGAACTAGATAAATACACTTCACAAATAGATATGTTTTTCTCATGGTATTTGAGAATTAAATGTTTATCGGAGCAAATTCTAAATCTAGTTTTATTTCATGATTCAAACATTTCTGCTCGTTCTCTTTAGCAGTTGGACATCATCAATTGCTTACAGTTCGTTAGGCCAAAGTAGCTGCTAAGCTGAGAAATGTGGATTGCATTCGGAGGAGGAACTCAATAGGTAGAACATTCTAGAATGCGTTAAAAACCCTACTCTTGTGTTGTAAAAAAGTGGATGTGGTCAAAATGTTGCTGGTTGACCATAGATGACACCTTAAAGCCGTCTTCACCAGTAGTAATGGGCAAAATTCTCCCAGTTCAATTCGCCGAAAAATTAGTTAATATCCCGCAAAATTTGCCAAATTTGCAAAACTGCAAAAAATTTGCGTAAACATCATGAAGTGGGAAAGTTTCACAAAAAAATCGTGAAATTCTGACATTTTCACAAAAAAATTATGAAAATCTGACATTTTCACAAAAATCATGAAAATCGGAAATTGATTGATTGTCCAAGCTGATGACGGCATTAAAGTCAATGGGCATCCGAATAGTGTTGATGCATGTCGATTTTGACGCAAACGACTTTCCAGACGCACGTCCAAAAAATGTTGACGCCGGTGAATTAATTCACCCATCACTATTCACCAGCGTTACCACTTTCAGGGACTTCACCAATTTACAGGCCCAGGCGTCTCTTCATTAGTGAATATTTTCTTTTTTTCAGGGTGATAGGCTACAAAAGTGTTTAAAAAATGTTTTTGTGTAACCGGTTTCCCCCATAGATTTTATACCATATGGGAACACTGGACTTTTGTGTAGGGTAACTCAATTGACTCTATTAGGGTTTTCTTGGCATGTGTAGTTATTAGTGTAAATGCAGCATGTAGAGGTCCATTCAACTTAAATTTCCCGCCGTATGCAAATTAGCCTGAGCGCAAGTTGCGCTAGGCAGAATTGAACGCTAGCGCTTCTTCTCTTTGATTTGCTCGCATTGTTGAAGTAACGCTAGAGAAAATTCGCCAGCGTCCGACACCCAGGACGAAACTTTGTATTTCAGTAAATTAGTGCTGTCGGAGTGAATTTTCGCCTGGCAAAGTGTTGCGATGGTTGGGAAGCCATCGATGGCGAATTATCACCGGTTAGTAAATTTGCCCCTCAGTCTTTAATAAACGTGAAATAAAATGAAGCCTAAGCTGCAGTTGGATGTCCTTTTCCACTGTCAACTAATTTAGTTTAAGTTGACTGTACTGGACAGTGTATGAAATTCAACAACAGCTGAAGGACTTTTATTTCTATAGATAACTATGTTTCTCATTGCTTACTTTGGTTCCGAGGTCCTGCATACAATAAATCAACTTTTGGGAATATCATGTATAATAGAAAGTCTGATGTTATCTATTAACTGACCTCTGTTCTTCTAAATCCTTTCCAGTTTCTGGGAAGTTTGCTTCAAGGCACAAGGCAGGATGAAATCATATAATACATTTCATAAACTATACGAAGTATTAAAGACTGTGAACCATATGTGTAATTTTATGGAACAATTAGCTCAACCACGTCAATACTAGTAGACTAAAGTAATAGATCAATAACATTTTCTATTGAAGATCATAATCTTCACGGACTGTCTTCTATGGTAAAATTGGGGAAATTATTTCTTCCAAAAAGGCAAATGCAAAATTGAATGCTATGAAATATCATTCACAAATGTACTTGCATTATAATAAGCAGGGCTGGATTTACATCCCCTTATCCAGGCTTTACCGGGACTTATTCTTAAAGGACCACGAGGTGACAGGAAATCTTAAAAGGAGAAAATCTTCCATGCACAGAGCTGCTGTGCAGCACGCTGAAAGCAGGGGGGCCCGGCTAATCAAGTAAGTGAAGCATGGTCTGGCCCCCCCTTAGACACAAAACCCTAACAAGCAATTTTTTAAAAGGTTTGGGGGGATCTGGCCAATTTTTTTTTTACTTGACTTCACCAATGGCTTTTTATAACTTGTGGGGGGGCAGGCCATCAATTTTTTTTAACTTGTAGGGGGGGCCTGATCACCAATTATTTTTTTTAACTTGTAGGGGGGCCCTGACCACCAATTTTTAAAAAAAAATTTTATGGGGGGGCCCTGGAACCACAGTTTTTTTAAACTTATATGGGGGCCTGACTATCAATAGCTTTTCATAACTTGTGTGTGGGGGGCTACCCTTTTTAGCACTGATATCTATGTGGTCTTTTAACTGTAGTGCGGAGTGGGCTGGATCTGGGGTGGGGCTTGGTGGCCGGGGCCCAGAACATTTTGTTGTATGGGGCCCCGTGATTTCTAATGGCGGCCCTGCGTGTGGTATCCAAAAACCCAGAACAGATGCCAAGGTTCTGGTTACGACTTACGCTTCTGCCTATAACAGCCTTTCACTTTGGGAGGAGCCCTCCGCTACTCAGATGCTGCCAGGTCTTAAAGGAAAACTAAACCCCCATAGTGATAAGTCCCCACTGTCCCCCTTCCATTGGCCCCCCTCCCTGCCTCCCCCTGCACAGTCTTACCCCTGAATTCTGTCTCCTCTATAAATCGCAACAGCACATGCAGAGTGAGCGCAGAGGAGCTCACGGGCGCAATCTTCTTCTCTTCAGTAATCTTGGCTTAACACCAATCAGTCAAGGTCAAGCGGTAGTCAAGGACAGGCAATGGCCAAAGAATCAGACTAGTAGTGCATCCAGGAACTATTGGAACTGTAGACCTACGTTGGGCAGGGAGTGTGCAGAACCTTTAAATATTTGAATTTTGCTCCACACGTGATGATGCCAGATGCAGGCGAGTGGCGCACGTCAGACAAGAATTTTTGCACATTATGGTGGTTGCGGGGGTCCCTGTAGGTGAGGCATCCCCCCCCACCTCCCAGGTATTCTCACACCTTCATCATCTTTTAGCATATAAATATACAGAGGTTGACTTCCACTTAGTTCCTCCGCAAAAGACAACTAACTGGAATAACATGTTTCTGGAGTAGTTTCATACAAATCATCACTGATATCCCTAACTGTTTTACTTGGTCTAACTGGAGAAGTTGTCCTGATTAGGCTAACTGCTGAATGATGTTAATTTGAATAACAAAGCTTTGCTCTGTAGGCTTCCTCTGTGTCACAAGATAAGGTAAAATAAGGCAAGATAAAGTAGAATAGAGATTATTTACATCTCTCTACCAGCTACATTACAATGGCCAACAATAAACACAAACAAATCTTAGGCAAAAAAATTTCACAAATGTACCCAGGCTTTCCAACATAATATTCCAAATTAAGCAAGAATTTGCAATAAAGTATATGACATCAGCACTGAAAAAGAGAATGAGCGATTCTTTTTGGTGCAATTCAAATGTTTTTAATTATTTCATCATTTATTTAAAATGATTTCAATTATTTAATGAAATGAAGACAATTAAATGGAAAACGTTACTGCAGTAGAAGATAGACTTTAAAATTCATGATTGATCTCAAATTTTTCACAAGTTTGAGTTTTGCAAACGACCGAGATTCATTCATTGAAAAAAATCTAAAACCAGACCAGCCTCAATTAAAAGTCAATAGAAGGTATATTTTAAACGTTCAAACTATTTTATTCATTATTTTTTTCGAAACATTGAATTTGTAAGTAATGAACGGACCATACAATTTTCGTTGGGATCATTTTTTTCAGTCATTAAAAGCAAGTTTTCGAAAGTATGCTAGTGATTTAAAAAAATCAAGTTTAATTGCAGTTTTTTAATTGAAAAAAACTCAGATTTGAAAAGGAATAAATCTGTCTTCCGGTGTTAACCTTTAGGAAACTCTACCTTACAAAATAAGCAAAAGTAATATTAGTTGAGACGATTCCCAAGACACTTTTCTTTCCTTCATGAAACACACAGACATTCTAGTTAAAGGATTTCTGTATCTAGGTCTGCCTGAAAAAAATCTACAGATTATTAAATCGAGGATAATAATATTTAAATCAAAATGGAGAGATGTGTGCTTAGTATAATCATTTAGAGGTAATGCCGCACCTAGGAGGAACTCGTTTTATTTGCCAAGTCTTTGCAATAAAATTAAAACCAGATGAAAATGACAGATCCTGAACTTATCTGTAGCGTGTGCTGAAATGACAGTTTGTATGTACAGACGCGTTTCACTAAGTTTCAGAGTTAAAAGAAGATTTCTGTGAAGAATGGAGGGAGCTTCTGAAACATCTGATGAAACATGAGCACTGTTAGACTACCTACATTTAGATAAGTTTGCCATGAGTGATAGTGAAAGTATACTATTTGACAGGCCAAAGTAGCCTTTTTCATGTTATTATAGGATTTACCAAGTCTACACTTGAGTGCTATGATAGTTTTGGGTCTTTTAAAATGACTAAGGTTTCACTTTATTTACATTCTGGTGTGTCTACCATCTACTGTCAACCTTGACATCCAAACATTTTGCACCCATATGGGCCACTTACATGCATGCTTTCAGACCCTTAACTTGGTAGGAAGAAGAGGCATGTGCCTAGGGTGCAAAGCTGGGGGGGACATCCAGCATGTACCTTCTCTGCTACCTACCCCTAGTCCAGTCCCCTGTCTCCATTCTCCTCATTCATGCTGTGCTGTTCCCTATAGTAAGAGAGACTGTGTGCGTCTGTACTCGAGCATGCTTGTTTGTGTGTGTGGGCTTATTTGTGCATACGTGGGTGTGTGTCCTTGCATTCGTCAGGGGGTGGGAGGTGAGGTGACCGTCCAGCTTGCCTAGGGTACCTGGCCGGCCTGGCCCGGCAATAAATACGATATAAAATTTAAAAACATATCTCACAATTTCTCCATCAACTTTAATTGAGGTGAGATAAACTGCAGGATACGTTTTTCTCTTCTCTCTTCTCTTCTCTTCTAGGCCTGCTCTTCTCCATATAAATGACACATTTGCCCTGTGCCTTTTACTCAAGTGACATCAAGTCCAACAGGCGTGAGTATGGGATCTAAACATATATAACTTAGGGAGCCAATACAGACCAAGAACAGCTTATTCAGATGGACTGGATCAGAAATAAATAACCACAGATTGAACAGAGATGAATACTCAAACAGTAGACAAGGTCAAAACCAGGTGAATACTAGGACAAGGAAAGAACTGGAGTCAAGAATCAGGAACCCAAATCAAGAGATGTCTGCTTATATAGTGCACAGGCTCTGCAGACTAAATAATAAACTGCACATCCCTGGTTCAAATCCAGGCAGGATGTAAAAAAAACCTGTCCCTAAATACATTTTAAAGAGAACCAGACCATTTTTATTAAAATCCCCTACCCTACATAGACCCCCTTCCCTGCTCCCCCCCCCAGCCTAGGTGTTACCCTGTGTAAACTTTTTACTTACTTCTCGTTGCATTCAGGGCATCACCGCTCACGGGCACCATCTTCTTCTCTTCGGTAACCTTCAAGAGCGGCGTGTCGGCACATGCACAGTTGGATCAATCTTCCGGTTTGTGACAACTGTCCATGCCAAAGCACTGAGAGAAGACCCAAATATTACCGAAGAGAATAAGATGGCGCCCGTGAACTCTAATGCCCTGGTCTGCAACGAGGGTAAGTAAAGAATTAGAGGCATTTATCCATGGTAACACCTAGGCTGAGGGGGAGCAGGGAGGGGGGTCTATGTAGGGTGGGGGTAGGGGATTTTATTAAAAAAGGTTTGGTTCTCCTTTAAATTCAACTGAATGGGTGAACTGTAGAACTAACTGAACTAACTGTATTTATCATTCAGGTGACATGATACTTATCTGAAATGGCTGCGGTGATCCATATGTCTTCAAGCCCAAGGTCAATAGCTAGTAGATAGACTGATGTATACATAATAATCTCATGTGTCAGAAATTATTTTATAATATCATAAGGTGTTGATCGCATTTGTATTCAGATTAGTAGTACTGCTAGTGGGATTAATAACCCTGACCCAACCAGATATCACATAATATTATTTGATAAGGATCAAAGGAACATCTACACTACATTGAGCAATTTTCTTTGGCTTCAGTAAGTTTCAGTTTTTTGGATGAAGAAACATTATAGGGATACTGTCATGGGAAAACATGTTTTTTTCAAAACGCATCAGTTAATAGTGCTACTCCAGCAGAATTCTGCACTGAAATCCAATTCTCAAAAGAGCAAACAGATTTTTTTATATTCAATTTTGAAATCTGACCCAGTCATGTGACTTGTGCCTGCACTTTAGGATGGAACTACTTTCTGGCAGGCTGTTATTTCTCCTAATTAATTTAGAGCACAAGTCACATGACTTTGGGCAGCTGGGAAATTGACAATATGTCTAGCCCCATGTCAGATTTCAAAATTGAATATAAAAAAATCTGCTTGCTCTTTTGAAAAAAGGATTTCAGTGCAGAATTCTGCTGGAGCAGCACTATTAACTGACGCATTTTGAAAAAAACATGGTTTCCCATGACAATATCCCTTTAAGTACAAAGATCTTTTTTTTTTTGAGTTGCAGAATTTTCTCTAAACATTTTGTGTTAGCTCACAGACAAAGTAACAGATACATGCTTATTTATATATAGAGTTCCACAGACTTCACCCTATCAGTTTAGGTCAGCAGTAGTGATGGGCGAATTTGCGCGATTCGGCACCAGCGAATGAATTAGCGAAACACCCGCGAAAATTCACCAGAAAAAATTCGCCGGCGTCAAAAAAACGGGCGCCGTTTTGCGAATTTTTCGCCGTTTCGCGAATTTCGCTGGAAATTTGCGAATTTTCCGGCGAAGCGAAACGGCGCAAATTCGCCCATCACTAGTCAGCAGGTCACTTTACATATTTTAGATAACTGGCCTCCTTCATTATAATATGTGGGCAATCCAAAGATGCTTAGCACAAAGAAAAGGACAGTTCTTTCAGTTTTCCTTTCCAAACCATATCAGAACTTACAATTACCATTTTACGGGCCTAAATTCTTGGGCTGGTTTCTGTCAAAGTTTCCTTTAAAGGAAAATAAATGAAACATTTATTCTTTTTCATTATAATATATAATTAGATATACAGCTGCATCACATTTGTCACTGATGTTTAGTCTATTGTCCGCTCGCACTCACAGTTACTCCTTCCGCTACAAATTCCCCTAATATTTTCCCATTTAAATTATAAATAGCTTTTCCCCAATGCACAGGCGCCTTTGTCAAGGTTTAATTTAATCTGACATTTACAGTAGAATCTCAGATTGAATCAATTGCCTCTGAAATGAAAAGATATCTTTGTCCGCATGGCTTACTGGTCATAGCTGCTCTTTGAATGTTGCATTTTATTTCTCAGATTTATTTCCAGACCAATAACATGCGCAGAAGTGGACACTGCTCACTGTTCCTGGCTGATCCATGCAAATCATGATCCTAAAGATTGTACTCTCATTGTTTGTAATTCCTAAATGTTGTATAGTGACAGCCCACCAGGAAAAGACCATGGGGCAAATTCACTAAGATTCGAAGTTGCGCCAGGCGCAACTTCGCCGCGCTTTGCCGCACTTCGCCAGGCGTAGTTTCGCCAGCGCTCCGCAAATTCACTAAAATCCGAAGTTGCGCACAGGGGTAGCGTAAGTTTGCGAAGTTGCGCTAGCGTTAATTCGCCAAGCGAAGCGAAGTTTCGCTAGCGATGGTTCATTTGCATACGGCACCAAATTCAGATTTCAATGGAGGAATACGTATCAGCACTACAAATGCCTAGAAAACCTTCAAAACATCAAATAAAATTTTTATTTTGCTCTACACATGTGCCCACTGTCTAGGTAAGTTGCCATGAGTCAGGAAATGTAGGGGGGAAGGAGGGGAGCCCCAAAAAAATTTTCGATCTTTTTCAGCCTATCAGCCATAATGTAGAAAACACACCAGCGTTTTTTGGGACTTAGAAAAAATTTTGACTTTTTTTGAAGCAATCCCTATCTACTCTATTGCGCTTCGCCTGGTCTCAGGTGGCGAAGGAAGTCTAGCGTAAAAGGTAGTGTTCAGTACACTGCGCGCGTTAGTGAATTTGCGTAGTTACGTCCGTAGCGAAAATTTGCCAGGCGTAAGGGTGCGAAGTAACACTAGCGAATCGACGCCAGCGTTCGTTACTGAATTTGCGAAGTAACGAAAATGCCCAACGCTAGCGAATTGACGCTAGCGTTCGGCGCTTCGGCGCTTAGTGAATTTGCCCCCATGTGCCCTTCCCATGTTTGTGCCACCACATCATGCCTCAAAACATTTTGACTATTGGCTTATTTATGAACACAATGCAACGTACAAAGTGCTAAAATTGGATGCAAGTCACCATCGTTTTTACCTACAATGGAGAGTTTTGTGGGTGCCCACTAAATAGTGTCCATCCCAATTTGCACCCAGTTCCCCACTATGGATCCTAATTAGTACTGGCAAAAATATGTACAAGTCACGTCATACGTTTTGCGGCAATTTCACTTAGCGCAAGTCAGTTGCAGCTATTTGCAAATCAGGAATTAACACAGGGTCCAGGCCAATATTAATTCCAGGATTCCCTTGTATTGGTTTCTGCACTTGCGTGTACAGTAATTTATCAGAACAGACTTCAGGGGCTACAGTGTTACTCACTGCAAGTGACAATGGAGAATTTACTAAAGGGGGAAGTGGCCATCGCTAGCAAAAATTCGCCAGAAATCCCATCCACAGGGACATCACCAATTTACTAACACGCTTAGAGGACAATTCACTAGCGAAAGAGACTGTTATCTTTTTTTGGTCGAACAAAAATCGTTCGATCAATGGATTAAAATTAGTGATGGGCGAATTTGCGCCGTTTCGCTTCGCCGAAAAATTTGCGAATTTCGCGCGAAATTCGCGAAATGGCGAAAAATTTGCGAAACGGCGCAGGCGTCTAGTTTTTGACGCCGGCGCCCATTTTCCCGACGCCGGCGCCCGTTTTTGACGCCGGCGTCTGTTTTTCGAAAAAAAAATTTTTGACACCGGCAAATTTTCCGCGAATTTTCACGGGCGTTTCGCGAATTTATTCGCTGGCGGCGAATCGCGCAAATTCGCCGTGAATTCGCGCCTGGGGAATAAATTTGCCCATCACTAATTAAAATCCTTCGAATCGAACGAATAGCGATAAATCCTTCGACTCCGATATTCGAAGTCGAAGGATTTAACTTCAACAGTCGGAAATCGAGGGTTAATTAACCCTCGATATTCGACCATAAGTAAATTTGCCCCTTAAAGTCTGTATTTTTCATGTGGTATATTTTCATCTTCTAAAACTAATTCTGGGGGGGTTATTTATTATAGTCCGAATGCCAAAACCTGGAAAACTTTGAGGTTTATTTTTACTATAAAATCTGAATTTTTAGTGGAAAAAAACCTTAAATTGTTCACTTTATTATAGTCCGAGGCTGCTAAAAGTCAGAATCCGAAAATACACCATCTTCAAGCTGCCGGGTCCTGTAGAAGTCAATGGCAAATTTTATTTTTGAAGATATCATGGATTGCGATGAGTTTCGGCCAACAATCCTAAAAAAAATCAGGGGTTTAGAGCGAATTCGTGCAAAACCCCCAATTTTTCTATTTTTTTCCAAACTGATTTTATCTAGTTTTCTCAATGATAAATAAAGTCAACTCGTGGATTCTAGCTCGGTCAGACTTTTTTACTTAAAAAATCTGAAAAAAATCGGATTTTGATAAACCCCCTAGGTGTAAGTTATCACGTTAGACTAGTTCGCAGTAAAATAACACTTTCCTAATTTTGGAGTTCCTGTTAGTGAGACTGATTCCTTTGGTTTTTCTGATGTTTTGCTGCTCCTTCTGATCCCAGACAACAAAGACGCTTTTAAAATAAAACGGGAACGTGATCAAACAGACTCCATCTTCTACACCATGATGTGCTACATCCTCAGCAGATAAGTCAAATCCCTGTTGGATTAGTCAAATGCTCAGCCGCTGCTGAAGAACAGCCTACCTTTGTTTCAGGATTGATGGCTGTCAAACCAAAAGCAAATACTACACTAAATCAAAGTGGCGAGTCACATGTGACCTGACAAGAACTCCAGAAAGCTGCCGGGTTATTGGGGTCATGGAAACCGGGAAAGTGTCTAAGAAATAGGACTTCACAAGTACATTGATTGACAGTGAAAGCTTCTAAGCTCTGATATATTATTAATGTATATAGAGAAAAGTACAAAACCAGGAGATCAATCAGAGGGATTAAGCAGAAGCGGAGTCCGGTATCAGGCAAGGGTCAGAATACAGGAGTTCAGAATCGTCAAAAAGCCAGGCAGGGGTCACAACAGGAATCAAGGTCAGAGTACAGATTTAGCTCAAAGCTCAAAAGCACCCAGAATAAACCTATAATGTGCAAAGATCACAAGCCCTTTTATATATTTTGAATTTCGTGCCAGTGTGCGCTGGCGTCATCAAGCTAGCGTGACTGCGCCTTTAAATTTCTCAGAGGCGCACCATATCTGCCCAACAATTATCTTATCCCATTATTAACCTGATTTGGCCACAAACATACTAACCCAGATTGGGCTAAAATCTGCTTTTCTGATGACCTCACATAAAAATTAGGTCTTCATGTTTAGGAGGATATAGGTATAGGATCTCTTATCTGGAATGTTTAAAATGTGGTGTTTTCCAGATAAGAGGGATCATTTACGACTGCAGTGCAATATGCAAAATGTCATTTTGAATGTAACTTGTCATGTTTTTACCCAGAATGCAGTAGCTCCCCCACAATTTCATCATCATTTTGAGGCTTAGCAAGTTACCGACTAGCTCCAGGGAATGTACAACGACAGTGTGCGATATAGTCAGGACTAGTGAGGAGAAAAGACAGTATTGTGTGCCCCCAACCTGAGAGAAATAATGTGAGATTAGTATTTCACAGTTGACATCTGCCTTCATGTAGCGACCACAGCTAAAAAGGCCTTCCATCACCCTGTTGTGACCATATGTTGGTAAAACTACACCTTTATCCCATCTTCCCCAACCCAGTATTAAAGGGGTGTTTCACCTTTAAGTTAACCTTTAGTATGATATAAAATACCCTATTCCTATCAATTGATCTTCATTTTTTATTTGTTACAGTTTTTTGATTATAATCTTATTGTTCCTTTTTATTGCTGATCACATTCTTTTTTTTCATATTCCAGTCTTTTATTCAAACCACAGCCTGGTCGCTATGGGTAAATAAGACCCTAGTTACCAGCCAGATGAGGAAATACCAAACTGGTGAGCTTCTGATAAACAAGATAAATAAAAGAAAGACCATCAAAAATTAGCAGATCTACGACTATGGGGCAAATTCACTAAAGGGCGAATTTTCACCAGCAAAGGCTCCACCACACTTTGCACCACTTTGGCAGATGCAAATTCACTACCACTTTGATAATTCTCAAAAATGTGAAGTTGCGTCTCTGCAGTCGAATGCTGCCAAAGTTTTGTTAACATTAATTAGTTAGCGCGAGCATTTCATAGCGAACTTTCACTAACGTTTGTTTCTGCCTAGCGAAACTTCATTAGTACACTTGCGCTTAGGTCAATTTTAGTGCTGGGCAAATTCGCGCAAAAATTCGCCCGAAAAAACGTCAAAAACGGCCGCCAGCGTAAAAAAAATGGGCGCCGGCGTCAAAAACAAGACGCCGGCACCGTTTTGCGAATTTCGCTGGAAATTCGCAAATTTCCAGCGAAGCGAAACGGCGCAAATTCGCCCATCACTAGTCAATTTGAATAGGGCAGGTACATATAGGTCATATATATACGTCTTTATTAGAGATGTTGGTGCAAATGATTGAAGTGGCCACTTATTATTACACATGTCCAGGAAAGCAAAATAAAGACAAAAGAGATCCTCTAACGTCCTAGACATGAGCCCACCCTAAAACAAACGTGTCACGTTCCTCAAATGGTTGGGAAAAAATGTTAACAGAAAAAACTTTAATAGTTAGGACTTCTAAGGACAATCCTGCTTTAAAATATGAAAAAAAAACTTTTCAAAACTTTTATGACTTTTCAGTATGCAGGATATGATGTCACTGACATAAGACTGAGGAGGCTGTAGCTTCATCTTATCAGTGCACCAGGTCTAAGCTGGCAAAGGCGAAAGAGGTAACATTCTGTAAAATTCATATTTTAGTGAATTTGCGGAGTAACGATTGTTCACCTGAGCGAAAATGCAGCTGGCGATAGGATGCAAAACTGCGCTAGCGACGGTCTCTTTCGATAGCGAATTGTCCTCTACGCCTGTTAGTAAATTGCCGATGTCCCTGCAAATTGGATTTCTGACAACTTTTCACTAGCGACAGCCACTTTGACCCTTTAGTAAATGTGCCCTATTGTCTATATCATTCTAAGAATTAGAGCAAATGACTACTTTAATACTGGCCAAATATTGTTTTGCTGAATCTATTGCCTCAACTTATTAGTGTGCCATGGCAGTACCTTAGTGGTTCAATAAACTTTCAGTTTATGTTTAAGAAACACTGGTGTGTTGCCCACCCTCCCTCCTCCCCCCTGGCCTACCCGTACTTTGTGACTTTTGGCGCATGCGCAGTAGATCCGTACCGGCTAAATGCTCCTACTGCGCATGCGCCAAAACGCCGTTCAAAGCAGGAAGAAGATCGCATGGAAGAAGATGTCGTCTGTGAACTCCGTAGACTGGACCTGCGCAGAAGGGTAAGTAACAAGTTAGGGGCATTTGCCCAGCAGGACGGGTAGGCCAGGGGGGAGGAGGGAGCAGGGCCGGAACTAGGGGTAGGCAGAGTAGGCACGTGCCTAGGGCGCAAAGCTGGAGGGGCGCCAGGCACGTACCTGCTCAGTCGCCTACCCCATGTCCGGTCCCGTCTCTACCCGACTGCTGCTTCTAGGCATTGCGAAAACGTGTTTCTGCGCATGCGCACTGGAACGCAGCTTCACACATGCGCAGTGGAACACAGCTTCGCGCATGCGCGGTGTAACACAGTTTCGTGCATGCGCGCTGGAGCGCAGTTTTGCGCATGCGATATCGAGCGCACACTCAGCCGGCGCCGTGACCGGCCAGGTTGCCTAGGGCGCCTGGCCGGGTTGGCCCGGCTCTGGGAGGGAGGGTGGGCAACACACGGGAGGGGTGGAGGGTTTTTGCGCCAACTAGGTTTCCTTCCCCTTTAAGGACCACACCTTTGCTTCAGACTTCCAATGAGGGCTCAGCTTAGCAATGTTTTACTATTAAACAGCTGTAGTTTTATTTAAAGGGGACTCAATCAACCATCCCTTATGCCCATTACATATATACAGTGATGGGCAAATTTGTCCTTTTTCGCTTTGCCCAAAAATTCATGAATTTACTATGAAATTTGAAAAATGGCGAAAAATGAAGTCAATGGTAGTGATGAATGAATAAATTCACCTGGCACGAATCATTTCTGATTTTAGGGTTAGTTCAGTAGCAAAACCACTAGACTTCCATCATTCTTTTGGATTCATTATGTCATCATCTAAAGCAGTGATCCCCAAACAGTAACTAATGAGCAACATGTTGTTCTCCAACCCCTTGGATGTTGCTCCCAGTGGCCTCAAAGCAGGTGATTATTTTTGAATTCCAGCAAGTTTTGGTTGTATAAAAACCAGGTGCACTGCCAAACAGAGCCTCAATGTAGGTTTACAATCCACATAGGGGCTACCAAATGGCCAATCACAGCACTTGTTTGGTACCCCAAGAACATTTTTCATGCTGGTGTTGCTCCCCAACTCCTTTTACTTCTGCATGTTGCTCACAGGTTTAAAAGGTTGGGGATCCCTGATCTAAAGACATCTTATGTGTTATGAGGACATGAAGATCCCTGGGAGAGACACCTCCACCCAAAACCTCTGGATGGACTTCCCTGCACTCCCTGATTCCAAAAGGTCACCAATGATACAAGCATCCAGCCATTCATACATTATCCCTGTGATAATCCTTAAATCCCACTTTAGAATGGTACCAGATCCCCAGACACAGTTTCCCAAGCTTAATTATCTGATTGGTCATGATTAAGCCTTCCTGGCACACGATCAAGGGTCATACGTTGCTCAAATGAATCATTGCTGAAATATTTAATTGTGCATGAAAAACAATCCGAAGGTTTGTTATCCCGGAATTTGAATTTTATAATCCATCCCCATTATGGCTGTTGGCAGATAATTGCTTCAGATTGTTTCTAACAAGGCAGTAGGCAGCAATTCATCTTAGATGATGATGATGATGTTTTCAGACAATATTGTCAATTCCTTAATCCAGATTATATAGCAATGATCCTTTAATATCCATTATAAAAATTGTTTATATATTGCTGAACATCTGTTACTTTAAAGCATGTCAACTATATGGCTTGTGCAGCACCACGCCTTGGAACTGACGGAAACCGAGAGTATTTGATATTGTGCATTTCGCAAGGGAGATCAAAAAGTTACAGGGTTACATCTGCTGACTTTCATTTAAATGTCACCAGCTTTGATTCAATAAACTTTCCATCAAATATCCGATTCTAGATAAGAAATACACGTTAACCCTTCCTATTCATTATACTGGGGTGTGCCGCAGCTGAACTCTGCATAGCAACGCAAGCCTTAATTATGAGAATATATTAGGAAAAGATATATCTGCTCCTCCAGCATATAATAAAAGCTGCTATGGGGGCATACAGAGGAGATGTTAGCTTAAAGGGCTGGTTCACCTGTAACTTTAGCCTTTAACTTTTATAGGTAAATCCACTAAAGGGTGAAGTTTTGCCAGCGTCAGCCTCGCACAACTTGCACCACTTCGCCAGGCGCAAATCGCTTTTCGATTACCCAAAAAAAGTTCAAGTTAGGACTTTTTCAGGCAATCCAGTTAAAAAAAAGGAAAAGTCGCCAGTGTTTTTTTGAACTTTAATGCATTTTCGGCACACAGGATATGATGTAAGTTCATTTAAGCACTTTGGCTGGTCTGAGGTGGTGACGTCAACTCTGGCGAAAGAGGTAACATTCAGTAAATCTGCACTTTAGTAAATTTGTCGAGTAACAACCTTTCGCCAGACAGAAAAGTCGAATGGCGATAGAGTGAGAACGAACACTAGCGAAGGTTTCGTTCTCTAGTGAATTGACGCCTGCGCCTGTTAGTGAATTGGCAATGTCCCTGCGGATGGTAACGCTGGCAAATTGTCGCTAGCCTTAGCCACTTCGTCCTTAAGTATTTTCTAGAATGGCTAATTCTACAACTTTTTAATTGGTCTTTATTATTTTTTTTTGGACTTTTTGCCTTCTTCTTTTGACTCTTTTCAGCTTTCAAAAAAAAACAAAAAAAAAAACACATGCTCTGTAAGGCTACAAATGTATTCTTATCTATACCTATCATTATACATCTTTCTATTCAAGCCTATCCTATTCATATTCCTGTCTCTGATTCAAATCAATGCATTCCTCTAGCAACCAGAAATCGTAGAGCTATATGGGGAGCTGGTAAATAAAAACCTAAATAACTCAAAACCCACAAATAATAAAAAATAAAAACCAATTGCACATTGACTCAGAATATCACTCTCTACTTCAGTGGTCCACAACCATTGGCTCGCGAGCAACATGTTGCTCAACCAACCCCTTGGAATTTGCTCCTAGTGGCCTCACCTGCTTATTTTTGAATTCATGGGTTGGAGGCAAGTTTTAGTTTCATAAAAACCAGATGTACTGCCAAACAGAACCTCTTGTAGGCTGCCAGTCCACATAGGGGCTAATAAATAGCCAATCACTACCTGGGCCTTTTTCCATGTTTGCGTTGCTCCCCAACTCTTTTTTATGTGGCTCATGGATAAAACAGGTAGAGTACCCCTGCTCTACATCATACTAACAGTTATTTTAAAGATGAACAACCCCTTTAAAGATTAAGGGATCAGCTTCTGCTGTGGGATCTCATGCTTGAGGCCCTTGTTTGATTACTTGTGACCTGAAACAAGCTACTTATAGTCCTGATGTCCCAGCATATTTAATATGCCTATCATTGATGCATTGATGCTGTAGAAAGCAGGGGAGGGGGAAGAGTTATATAAATATACTTTCTTCCAATATTTTGTGCACAAAATACCCATGTGATATCACATCGTTATAAGTAGTGATGGGCGAATTTATTCGCCAGGTGCGAATTCGCGGTGAATTTGTGCGATTCGCTGCTGGCAAATAAATTCCTGAAACGGCCGCGAAAATTCGCTGGCGAAAGTTTGCCGGCATCAAAAAAAATTGTCGCCGGCGTCCAAAAAAACGGACACCGGCGTTAAAAACGGGCGTCACCGTCAAAAATGGGCGTCGGCGTCGAGAAACGGGTATTGACGTAAAAAAAACAGACACCGGCGCAGTTTCGCAAATTTTTTGCCGTTTTGCGAATTTCGCAAATTTTTCAGCGAAGCTAAATGGCGCAAACTCACCCATCACTAGTTATAAGCAGAGAGGCAGTAGAGATTCAAAGAAATTCTGAGAACTAGTTTGTACCTTTCTCCAAGGTGAAATGGAGCAAATGGAGCAGTTTAATGACTACTATGTAGGCGCCAGTTTAAAAGCCGAGCACAGAGCAGGTGACTTCTAATATCCTTATATTTTACAGGGGTCACATTATTTTTTTATAATACATACATTTCAGTCAAGTGACACAAACTACATCAGCGATCACTGATTATAAATTATGATATCACTAAGCCCATTTATTAGGATATCATTTACAGGATATTCACAATAAATCAAGTGTAAATAGTGATAGGCGAATTTATTCATCAGGCATGGATTCACGTCAAATTTCCGCACTTTTTTTACAAAACTGTTGCAAAAATTCGTTGTGGAAAAATTCGATGCAACAAAGAAAATTGTCGTGTGTTAAAATTGTTGCACGCATAAAAATGGTTGCTCGTCAAAATTATTTGAACACTCATTGACGTTACTGCATTTGGACAAAAGAGTTGCACATATACAAATTGTCACGGGTCAAAATTATTCAGACTCTGATGAAGTGTCAGGTTTACTGACACGAAACGCGTTAGATGTAACCCCCCTCTGCAATTTTAATGCGCTCAATAAAGCCGAAAATTTGATATTCAAACGCCAGACTCCGTTGTTGCTTTGAACGGCGCTCCGCAGCGATACCACTAAAGTAAGAGTGAAGCCAGCTGGAAGGAGCCGAAGTATCGCGAGAGCTGCGGCTGAGCAGGAGCCGGCGTGTCACGGGTGAGCTCCGCCATTAGCCGCATCTTTCTTTCGTTTGTTGCAAAATTATTCAGACGCCCATTGACTTCTATGCTTTTTACAAATTTTCACAGTTTCACAAATTTTCCCGGAGTTTCGCTAATTTTTCAACGAATTGAAATGAGACAGATGCACCCATCACTAACTGTAAATCATTAATGAAAACTAGTTGGATTATTTTTCCCTTAGAATGGATATATGCTATCTCAGTAGGGTTGCCACTTGTCTGGTTATGTACAAGATACTAGGTACAAGATACTAGGATGCAATGTGCCAAAGACATGTGCAATCCACCCTGCACCATTGTTATTAGGTCACAATCGGCCCTTATTTACAAAGCACTTGGGAATTCTAGCTGGCAAATGTCCCTGCACCCAGCACTTTCTTTTGACCAGGCTTTATGTTTAAGCTATTTGTACTCTTCTCAATCTTTCTTTATTCCTAGTTTGGGTCCACTGAATCCACTGCAAAAACCAGATCCATCCAGGGTCCTTGGCCGCAAATATCAGCAGATTTTATTCTTTAATATACGTTGTATGAAGGAGGCAACAAAGCATCCGCAGTACTGTGCTACAAAACTTTTATTCCAAAATACATGACATGTTTCGAGTCAGCAAGGACCCTTTCTCAAGACACTTTCTTTGCTTTGTGGCCTCCTTCATACAACGTGTATTGTTGAATCTTTTAGTCTTTATGGTGTGACCCAATTAAGAAGGTGAGCCCACTTAATAAAAGTTAAGGGAAGCGCTGGGAAAATTGCATACGATTTTATTCTTTGTACAAACGAAAAATTATTTGTTTCAAAGTAACGATCGACAACTGACCATTCAGATTAAATAAGTATTTTTATTAAATAAAAACAAACCAGATGATGTTCTGGCCTTTAATTGACAGCAATTAATTTAAGCATTTTTATTTAGTATTGAATTGGGTCATTAGAAAAACTTCGGACATAGGAACCAGTTCCAGTAATCCAAAGTAATCAGCAAGAAGCAGTGGGAATTTATTAGTCACATACATAAAATCAGTAACTATGGGTTTCTACATCTGTGGCAAACTGTCATCTTTTACTTACTTTATTTACTCTCATGTATCTTGCACTTTGTAAACCACTATAGAACCAGACCTCCTCCTTTATGAACCTTGGAATCCTGCCCTGGTGCCTCCTTAATTGCTTGGCTATTCTTATACAATATATTTCTCAGTCTTTCCGAACTTAGAACCCATGCATATTTCTCAGAAATGGTTTCTCCTTATTATCCCAGCTAAAGAAGATTTAGTACTATCCCAAGCTTCAGAACCTCAGTCTCATCAGGCAACATGCCAAGAAACGGCAAGAGAAAAGAAACAATATAATCTATTATCGTCAATATTATGAAACTGAGCTCAGTCCCTTCCTGGCCGACATATCACAGTAAGTTAGACTTCAACGAGAAACCTACTTGAAGGATTTAGTTTTGGACAACACTCTAATTAGTGGAAATGGTGCACGTCAGATTAATTTTCTTACTATTTTACAAACTAACCTTATACAAACAAACTACCATAAAAAAAACTGGTTTGGCAGAAATATTCTTCACTTAGAAGTTGACTTGAAAAATAATGTGTCAAGTTACTATAAAATGTTCCAATTTTTATGCAAAATATTACCCCTGAGTATGCAAAGAATTGATTGCAAGGGATTATGTTAAACTGTTACAAATATATCCATCAAGAGGATTGGATAGCCTTTTCCCCATGCGTATATATATTTTAGGAGAATTATGGGATTTGTTTTGATAACCTATTCAGAGTGGATAATTTTTTAGCAGAGACAGTAAGAAAATGAAGTATAATGGAAAAGAAAATCCCAAATTTTATAACTCTGTGAAGCTCCTATTATGTGATAAGCTTGGTGTTATTCTTACATGTTCATGGTTTCCACCATCTCAGGAGAAAACACAATATTATTCTTGCTCATGCTTTCCACAGTCTCATGTGAAGCTCAATGATAATTCTGCTCAGGTTTTCCAGAGGCTGTTCCATATACCTTTAGTGCCGTACGTGTTTTACTACACATTATGTTAGGCCGCATTTCTACATAAAGAACTTCGCTTTCCTACACCTGCTTTGTGGTTTGAAGCCCTCTCTTATCATTAAGGTGGAGGGAAATATAAATAACATGTATATATCATAAACTGTGCAACATTAAAATATGTCTGAACAAAGTAATCCCCAAGTGTTGGTGCCACCAAAAGAGGGTAAAGAGAGAGATAAAAGCAAAGCTACCTAAGGGATAGCAGAGACTGGTAGATGTGGTGGTGTAAACCGTGTACTAATGATGGAGAAGCCCCATGAGACACATACAGTCAAGAAGTATATAAAGAAGGAGAGAAGCATTATTCATCCGCTTGGATCTCCTTTGAAAGTGAGAGAAGATTTAAGTCCATGCAGCTTGAGGCAGTGTCGGACTGGAACACAGGGATACCAGGAAAACTCCCGGTGAACCAAGGTGTCAGTGGGCCTCTTGCTTCTAACCTTTTGGCCTATTTCATGGTCATTCTCTATTTCTTTATGGGAATAAAGAGGCTTAATAATGGAAGAATAGAGAATAGTATGCAGAGAAAAGAGACTAGGAGAATAAAGAGGTTGAGTGAGGAGAGAAGGTATAATAGTTTGGAAAGTGGACCCTCAACCTAAGGTTTTCTGGTGGGCCCCTGGTATCCCAGTCCGACACTGGCTTGAGGTGGTTAGCATCAGAATTTAATCATCAGCCCTGTAGCATCAGCTTATATTACAGGACAACCTCATTTTCTGGTTGATCATTTGTGACGACCCCTAAGCTTAGCTTCTCAACAGCTGCTCAGAGCCCACTGAGCATGTGAGTGTCACAGACACTTTCCAAGATGGTGACCCCCTGTGACAAGTTTGAAGTCCTGGATCATTGCTGCTATTGACAAGCTGAAACTTTAGCCTCGTGCAATAAGTTCACTATATAAAATATGGCATTTTTAGCCACATTTTTAGAGTTTAGTATACCCCTTTGTTCGGCATGTGCAATTACAAAGGCTTGTGCCTAACATCCTTTTTTGCCTATTTTATAATCATGAAATATATAGCTATACAGGGCAAACAGGGAAACTATAGCTACAACACGTCTGGTTCTGGCAGTGTAGATTATTCAATTACCGTGTTGCAATGGTTTTATTAGCACATTATCTGTGCACTTTAATCATCTTACTCACAAGGGCTGAACATGGAGCAGTTTTAGCTTCCCTGTTTGTCCTGTTTAGCTGTCCTGTTTAACCCTTTCTCCCTATCTTTTTTCAACATAACTTACTATTTTACCATGTTACAAGCCCATGTCATCTTGAGCAAGATGTATACTGTCCCTTTAAGGATTCTTTAAAAAAAAAATGAGTGAATGATTTTCTGGGCACTTAGAGATATTAAAAGCTATTAAATCTGCTTGAGGAGAGCATGTGACCAGTTAAACAAAGGGCCACAATTAACTGGATACAGCCCAGTGCCAAGGGAATATCATACCACATAACACAAAGTTAACCCGTAACTCAAAAAAACGTTCATAAAAAATACAAATATTTTGAAAAATTCCATTAAAAGAACATACATACAGACCCCATGGTATTCCACCTTACGCGTTTGTTTAAATTCTGATTGACGTCATGGTTAGTGATGGGCGAATCTGTGTCATTATGAATTTACAGAAAAATTTTCCGAACCATGAAAAATTCGCAAACACATTGAACTAAATGGGTGTCAAAATAATTTTGACGCGCGTCAATTTTTTGTCTAATTTATTCGTCCATCACTAGTTATGGTGTTAGAACCTATGGTGCCTATGATTAACTGCCTTATAGGACATTTCTAGGATATTGCTGAAATAGGGCTGAATGAGCAAAATGACTGGGCAGTAACAATTGAAGGATATACCGTACAATACCAAGGGAAAAGGTAAATACAAAAGGAGGGATTAAAGGATACGTGCATGCTGAGAATGGTTTGAAACCCAGAATAAACACCGAAGCCATATGTGAAGACATTTTCATAATTAAAAACGATGCTACTCTGTGTAAATTAAGCTTGTATATTCACTTTTGTTAGGGGTTTCCAGCATTTTCAGCCCACCAAATGAACATTGTGCCTGAAAACAGCCTTAAGGTGCATGTTTGTTGTGTATGCAGAAAAATTAGCAGAACTACCAGGGGGTGCGGAGGGTGCAATTGCACCAGGGCCAATTCCCTGGTGCAATTGACGGCGGTTTCGCTTGCACGAAGCATCTGAAGATAAGAGTTAATTCTAGGGCTTCCTTTGTGCCCATTAGTCCGGCACTTTCCACCTTGTACCTTATTTAGAAAAGTGTAAGCACCAGAACCAGTATTTTGGCAGAGCAGCGATTCTTGTCATTTCAATATACTAAAAAATAAAGAGCTAGAAGAAATCTAATGCTACGATTCAGGCTTAAACAAAGAAAAAAACCTGATAATTACCAAGCAGAGTAGTTCCATGGGTGGATTAATGAATTAATATTGACCTGCCATGCCTTATTTGACTTTTGACCTAACCCCCTTCCAATTCCCCATTAACTTGTGCGTCACACACAATATTTCCCTATTACCCATCGTTTTATTATCTCTATTATTTTCTTTGTATTTATTTGGACTCACCTACTACAGTCTGTTATGGAGACCACCCTCGTCATTATGTAATCTTTGTCTATTTCACGACAGATTTTGTTTAACCTCCTGCTTTTAAAGAAAAGCTACTTACCGAATGGGTCCATTATCAGTATGTTGTATACACACAACATGATTCCTGTATCCTATGTCATGCTGTCAGTGCAGCTGCAGTGTCTCAATTAGTTTATCATTGAATGCTTCCACTCTGAGTTGTTAGTAAGCAATAAGTCAAAGGATATGGGGAAAAAGTGAAAATAAGAAGCCTTGCACACATTTCAGACTTAATTCCCTGTGAATCATTGCTTTGGCACTTATCTTGTCTAGTAGCCGCTCCAATGTTTAGAAAACAGATGAACTTCCATTGGGTTTCTATGTAGAGCTGAAGGCCTGTTAACAATTTTCTGGCACAGGAATCTCGTTAAAGGGATATTTTGCTAAACAAACGTTAGAGCACGTACACACACAAGCACTTGACATTTTTGATGTGCTTTACATATTTCAGTACATATAACATACAGCAAAGGAAGGTTTTAAATATGAGATAATATTCTGAATGCATTGGTATATTAAAGCTCTGACCTGGGGTTGGTGTCAGGGTTATAAAAATATGACTTGTCAACAAAGATGGAAGAAACAAGGGAGATGCAAGACAAATCATGTGTGTCTAGTAATGATGATCAAAATTTTTCTCCAGGTTTCGCGTCCAAATAGACTCCCATGGTTGAAAAAAATTGTCATCCATTGACTTCAATGTGTTTCGCAAATTTGTCACCTTTTTGCAAATTTTCTGCAAAGCAAAACGGGTCAGATTTGCCCATCTCTAGTGTCTAGCTCTTTCTGGTGCTACTTCATGCTACAGATGGAGCCTATCTAAATGGTTGATTTTGTCCCATCTTGCCATTTCAGAATAGCAGATGGAGAAAGACACATCTTCCATGGCTTCTCTCCTGCTGGAGATGCCTACTTTTTTCGTGTGCCACTTAATGTACAGATGGAGCCAATCCTATCTAAATGGTTCATCTTGGTTTATCCTTGCCATTTCAGAATAGAAGATGGAGAAGGACAAATCTTCAGTGACTTCTCTCCTGCTGGAGGTGCCTAGTTTTTTCGGTGCCACTTCACGTACAGATGGAGCCAATCTTATCTACATGGTTCCTCTTGTCCCATTTTGCCATTCTATAATACCAGATGGATAAGGACCCATCTCCCATGACTTCTCTCCTACTGCAGGTGACTTGCTCTTTCTGGAGCCAGCAGAATACAAATGTATTTGTGAAAACACTGATGTGTTACACCAGAGGACCAGAAAGTCTTACCCTTCTTAAGCCTTTAACCTTCATTAACCTTTAATGAAGATACCTCAAGCATATTTGATATCATAGTGATCTCATTCCTTGGAAGCAATACATTTTGGGTCCTACAGATATTTGTAAGCAATATTGCAGATATTGTCTCCTCATATACCTCAACCATAAGCAATTTATTTGCAAAAAATTATTGTTTGTCCAAATTCCTGCAGATAGATACATCAATGCTAATTGTGAACAGTATCTTAACAGGAGCCTAATGCTTGTATGTGCTATATTCAAATATAAAATATTTGTATAGCCCAAGAGTCAGCTAATGAGTATTGCATGTGTTCCTTTAACCTATACCCCTTGTAAAGGGGTTAAGCTTTAGGTGATGCTCTGGCAAGTCCCCTGACATGGATTACCTCACTAGGGTCATAGGGCAAATTTTTAGAACTTCTTGCTGCCTAGTTTGGATAAAATAGGAAAAATATATTTCTGTGTTGTATAATGTTTAATAATAGAGATTTTTAAGCCTGTCCAACTTAAGTGCAGTGGTTCTTTTTTAAAGAGACCTTTAATGCTCCTCGGTTTTGTTTGTGCTCTACAAGGAGTAAGGAGAGATGTCAATAGAAGCTCAATATGAAAACATTACTGCCGGGTGTTTTCAGTGGTAGGATAGACTTTCAACAACTCTTCCTGGTTGTGAAATACGATCTCAAACAGCTGAGGAACCTCGCTAAAGTCAGGTATAAATAATATTCTTTACTACAAGGAACCGTATGCACCGCTCAGTAAACATAGTTTATCAATGAAAAATGATTAATGCTCTAAAGGCTGGTGGGGACATTTCATATTCACATAAGAATACAAAATAATGACAGAAAAGGGCAATAACAATGGAGACTCATTTTTATATAGATTTATATATCTATATATAACTATATACTGTATATAAACGTGTATATATATTAATATTCTAGGGTATTCATCTATCTATCTATCTATATATTTTAAGCCAAGGAGTCACAGAAGTTTCAGGGACATCACTGATCTCATATCTCACCCTAACTGGTCTTTAGGTTAAGTTTGCTTATAAAAAAAGGTTATTCTGTATCTAAGAGGCATAACTATAGAAAAAGCAGACCCAGTGGATGTAGGGGGTGGGGGTAGCTGGTCTGCTTCCTCAAAGGGTCTCACCATGTGGAGGGTCAAGGCTGCAGCACACATAAAATTGTGGGTGACCCTCAATTTTTTGTGGATCATAGTTGACCAGCAATTTCCACTGTGGGGTCCCAAAAAATAATTCATGGGGTTAATATATATATATATTTTTTTTTTTTTTACTCATATTAACAACTGTGTGGGGAGGTCCTTTCCTGATAACAACGTCATGTACAAAATACAGAAATGACTTGCCGAGATGGCAGAGGAAAAACTTGATTGATCTGCACAAAGTCAAAAAATTAAAGAAATTGGTGCGCAATGCCAATAATTGTACCATTGTTAATCAAAAGAAAAAGTATCCAAAACAACTGATAAAGGGAAAGAGTGCTCACAGTTCACCCCAGTCCATTGTCACAAGAATCCAAAACAGCAAAAAGTTGCGAGTTCTCTCCAAAAGTAAAGACCAAAATTAGGATAAAAAAGCAAATCATTTATTAGGACATACAGATGACCGCCTGACCACCTTACTCTATGAGCCTATGAGTAAGTGAGCCTATGAGTCTATGAGTAGTGATGGGCGAATTTATTCGGCAGGCGCGAATTCGCGGCGAATTTGCGCGATTCGCCGCCAGCGAATAAATTCACGAAACGCCCGCAAAAATTTGCGGCAAAAGTTCGCCGGCGTCAAAAATTTCTATCTATGAGTAAGTGAGCCTATGAGTCTATGAGTAAGTGCCCAGTAGGCACTAGATGTTAAAGGGAGAGGAGGGTCTAGAAGATGCAACCTTAATAATGCTCTGTAAAGTGGAATGTCTCTTTCTCTCTCTCTCTCTCTCTCTCTCTCTCTCTCTCTCTCTCTCTCTCTCTCTCTCTCTCTCTCTCTCTCTCTCTCTCTCTCTCTCTCTCAGGGAATGGTTTCTCTGCTTAAAGGATTTTGCTGGCTGGCCCTGGAAGTTATAGGGTTCTGGAAGTAAAAGGCAATCCATTTCTAGTGGCCCAGTTTGCATGTTGGAGCTCAGTTTCACAGGAAGGCTGTCCTGTGGAAAGGTATTTAATTGTAGTGAGAGTTTCCTTTTTCTCTGTAATAATAAAACAATAGCTTGTACTTGATCCCAAGTAAGATATAATTAATCCTTATTGGAGGTAAAACAATCTTATTGAATTGACTTAATGTTTATGGACACACTAGGAACATGGAACTAACAGATCTCTGTTGTAGCCCCAGGGGCAGTAAATAAGCACTTACCCCAAACCTCAATTCAACTGGAATGGGTTTTCTGAGCTCATAACAAGATTACAGGGGTCTGGGGGAGGGGGTAGACATCTCCATTGATTGCCCCTTAAAGTGGCCATCCATGGGCAGATAAAAGCTCCCAACTGGGTCCCTCCAGACCAGGTAGTAGCTCCATGTCAATAGGTATACCAGGCAGTAAATCACATCCAAGCCCCATTTTGCTCCCGAAGTGACACAGTCTTACACACAACTTGCACTTGAATTGTCAAAATGAGCAAGAGATTTTTTCACATACGTCATCACCTCACTCAAAGCTGGGTGCAATTACACTGGAATTATGGGGAATAAATGCTGCATTAGTAGTAAAGAAACACAGCGATTTGTATCTGAAATTGCACTTTGCACACTGCTGTTGCATTAATAAATGACCCCTTATATAAAACATAGAAAGTCATGGCAATGAGTGCAGATTCTTTCTGTCAGTGTGACCATGTGAATGAAGTCACAACATGAGATAAAAGGCAAAGTTGTGTTTTCCATCTCAGACATAATGAAACAATCAAGCAATCTCTGTGCGCGGCTGCATTTTTGTGGCGGCTGCACATTAAAGGGAAACAAATTCAAGTTTATTTATTCTGTTACATTTTACATCTCGTCCTTACAAGTCATTTCGATTGTACAGAGCGCCCTTGGTTTCTCATTTTGACAAGAAGTTGTAACACATTTTTCAAAGGACGAGACAAGAGCTGTCGTCACAGAACCAACGTCCCTCGTATAACAGCGAACAAGTGATAAAGGCGGATGTTGTTTTCATTATTAATGGGCTGTGTTTTACACACCAGCTAGAGATGATCAGAATTGATACATCGGAGTGGGATCAGGGAACTATTCCAAACATGATCCTGTTCTTCCTCAGCTGGGAACGAAAATGGATAAGAGTAACACCTGGTAATAATCATTGCTCGGCATTACGCAGCCACTTCCTAATATCAGATATAAGCAGATGGGGACCATTACTCCGAGGGTGCATTTTATTTCAGCTCTTGAATGGAGGTTATCGCCATGATCTGAACCCACTTTTATTATGCTCTGGTTTTAATCAGGGAGGGAGAGGAACTTGTTAAAAAGTAAAACACGGCTCAGGAAAACGAGCCATTGCACAAATTAAACTTCATTTTCGAATGTGCTCATTGTGTGATTAGAATCTCCATTATTGCAATTTCTTTCAGACCCTTTGAGTTTTGGAAGGGAGTTTTGTGCCATGTAATTCAAAGTGCTACAAAGTGCTGATGCAACCTGTTCATAATGCCCCATGTTTTTCACAAGAGGCAAAGAACTTTTTTAAAAAAATGGCAGTAAAATGCATTTTGGTTCAGTTAAGGAGCAAATACATGGCAAACGTGCAGTTGGTCTGACAGTTGGTCTGGTTGTCTGTTAGCTGCAAATCTAATATAGTGAACTAAACGACACCAAAACAATTCACAAAACTGTAGTTGTTATATATACAGGGTTGCCTTTGTTTGGCTGTATTCATGGGGGGGCAGGCACATACATTTACTTCCTTCCACCACAAACGTAAGTTACAGAGCAGCTACGGGAATCGTCCACAAGCACAGTCCACTTACCAACTGCCTTATTATAGGTGGTAAGTAGAAAGCAGAGCCTTTCCTGCTGCAAGCCAAGTGCTTTTAATTGAAAAGAGCTGGCAAGTTGGAGATGCTGCTTAATATATTTGCTATCCTTAAAGGGCATGTAAAGGCAAAAAAATAAAATCCCATTTTTACTTTCTTTAATGAAAAAGAAACCTATCTCCAATATACTTTAATTAAGAAATGTGTACCGTTTTTATAAGAAACCTGACTGTATGCAGTGAAATCCTCCCTTCATTTACTGCTGTGGATAGGAATTGTTAGACGGTCCCTAACTGCTGAGCAGGGAAACAATCATACTTATGAACAGCAGGGGGAGCCCCCGCCTTACTTCCCAGCCATGCAGAACTCAAGCAGCTTTGTTTATGACGATCCCTAAGCAGCCCAGACCACACTGAGCATGTGCACAGTCTTAGTCTTGCAAAGATGTATAACAAAGTTACAAGATGGTGACCCCCTGTAGCCAACTTTGAAAGCATAAATTATTTGTTTGATTAGGCTTGTGGTGCAGTAAGTTCATGTTTATATTTAGTATACAAAATACAGCATTTCTAGCCTTATTCTATTTTAGACTTTACATGCCCTTTAACGATCCTAGACTTGCAGCAGGGGCACTTAGAGATTTCTATTACTACTGTTAAATAATTACACAGAAAGCCCAATCTAAAGCAAGCATCCCCAAACACAAATCATTTGGTTTAATTGGTCAGAATGTTATCTGCTTGATCAAACCTTCTGCTTTTGGAAATGACTGACATGTTCAATGTGGCAGTAGCTCTAGAGTCAGTTGCCAGACTTTTGCACAATTCAGCAGGAGACAAACAATCCCTGTTTTGTTTAAAGGGTAAGGCATTTTTAGTAGCTTAAGGCACAAAATATTTCAATGTCCTTAATATATTAATAATGGGTTGAGTGCAGAGGACCTCTTGTATTTGTCTATGTGAATTTTGTGGTCACAACCTCATTGCACCCCCGCTTAATGTTTTTAAAAATTAGTGGTGAGCACAACTTTCCCTTGTTTGTTGTGGTTCATTTAGGAGCAGTGACCAGCTCCATGTTGTAGCTCCCACCCCTTCCAGCTATAGTCAGGTGATCCCACAGATGGCTTATAAAAGGGCAACCAAGTTTAGGAGTTTTACTTTGAAAGCAGCAAGTAAGTTGCAGGTAAAACTTAGTCCCTTTGTAAAATGTATAATGAAGCAATAGAATTCTTAATGAATCAGATGTAAGTTGAGTGTAGGACTGGCCAGATATGGGATGACTTTGACATAGTAAGGCATTTTTTAGTAGCTGTATGTACAACATGTCTTAAATATATTGATAATGGGTTGAGTGCAGAGGACTCTTGTATTTGTCCAGCACCCCCGCTTAATGTTTTTAAAAATTAGTGGTGAGCACAACTCTCCCATGTTTGTTGCAATTCAGCAGCAGAAGAAACAGGCCAGATGCAATGGAGCTTGGAACAACCATACGAAAGTGCAAGGAGCATGTTTGTACCTGGTGTACTGCATCAATAAGCTAAACATTTGCAATTGCAGCTGTGTTAAATGACCCCTTGTAAGAGAACTAAAACCCCCAATAAGAAAAGCCCCTACTACCCTAGATAGTCTACTACCCTAGATAGTCCCCCTCCCTGCTCCCCCCTGCATAGTTTGTTACCCCTGAAAGTGCCTTTAACATTTTGCTAATGTATCGGTGCAGAGTAAGCTCAGAGGAGCTCATGGATCTTCGTCTTCTTCTGTAAGTGAGCGCTGTATTGGCAAAGTTGGAGCAATGCCGGAAATTGCCAAATGGAAGAGGACCCAAAGAAGACCGGAGATCTGAAAGATGGCGCCCATGAGCTCCGCTGCACTTACTCTGCACAAATATTTGAGCAAATTCTTAGGGGCACTTTCAGGGATAACAAACTATGCGAGAGGAAGCAGGACGGGGGACTATCTAGGGTAGTAAGTAAGGGCTTCTTTTATTGGGGGTGGGTTTATTTTATAGAATTTCGGAAATTTGCCCATCACTATTGGCGATTAGTCTTAATTTTTTATTTCCTATGGTTATGATTATTTAGCTTCTTGTTCAGCTGCTCTCTAGTTTGGAATCTCAGCAGCTTTCTGGTTCCTAGGGATCAAATAAATAGGATTGTTCACCTTCGAGTTACCTTTTCATACCCTGTAGAGAGTGATATTTTAAGACCGTTTTCAAATGGTCTCAATTTTTTGTTATTTTTTTATATGTTTTTTTTTTTTTTTAATTTAAGTTATTTCACTTTTTGTTCTGCAGCTTTCCAGTTTTGAAATTCAGCAGCTATCTGATTGATAGGGTCTGAACAAGACCTTAACAACGAGGGAGTAGTTGGAATAAGAGATTGGTATATGAGTAGTAGAGGACCAGAATAGAAATAAAATGTATAAAAAGAAATAATAACAATAAGATTGTGGCCTCACAGAACAATAGTTTGTTGGCCTACTGGGGTCCATGACTCCAATTTGAATGCTGAAAAGAGTGAAAATAATTATTGTCTATTTTCCAAAACTGGTTTCATAAAGTATGATCATTATGTGCGGTATGATCATTATGGGACAAGAGACGCTAATAAATAGAGATTCAGTCTAAACAACGTACTTGGGGCAACGTATATTCAGGGACTGCTAGCGCTGCACCTGCAGACATGGACATGGAGAGGAAAGCTCTCAGACACTCAGCATTAAACAAGATGATAACAGATAAATATAATATTTTACTAAGATCAATGTTGTGAGCTCGGCTGCGAGGAATAACGTACACAATGATGCAAAACGGATACAGCTGGAAAACGATTTATAATAATGTTTTACGGGTCAGTTCTGCATAGATGGACACCATTCTTTCCTACATATACTTCATCCTAGTGCCCTTGTTAAAAACCTTATTTAAGGGCAACTGTTACAGGGGAATATTTCACTGTAAAGGCTATGAGCAAAATGAAAGGGTCATCATAGTTTAACTGAGCTTAGATTGGGTCATGGTATCTCTATGTACAGGCTATAGGCAAACTAAGGGGCTGTTCCTGCTGAATTGTGCTTAGTACAGGGAATACCTATGCTGCCATAGTTTTATGGGATCTCTCTGTACAGACTATGAGCAAACTTAGGGACTGTTCCTGCTGAATTGTGCTTAGTACAGGGGAATACCTATGTGTCATAGTTTTATGGGATCTCTCTGTACAGACTATGAGCAAACTTAGGGGGGTTTTCCTGCTGAATTGTGCTTAACACAGGGAAATACATTGGTGTAAGCCTGGTGACCAATATGCATTTTGTTTCAGTCATTGTATTTACAGTTGAATAAGTGCAAAAAATGAAGCATTTCTAGTGATGGGCGAATTTGCGCCGTTTCGCAGAAAAATTTGCGAATTTCGAATTTTAGATAACAGATAAGTACTACTATAGTTTATATAAACAAGCTGCTGTGTAGCCATGGGGGCAGCCATTCAAGCACAGGATACACAGTAGATAACAGAGAAGTACTACTATAGTTTATATAAACAAGCTGCTGTGTAGCCATGGGGGCAGCCATTCAAGCACAGGATACACAGTAGATAACAGATAAGTACTACTATAGTTTATATAAACAAGCTGCTGTGTAGCCATGGGGGCAGCCATTCAAGCACAGGATACACAGTAGATAACAGATAAGTACTACTATAGTTTATATAAACAAGCTGCTGTGTAGCCATGGGGGCAGCCATTCAAGCACAGGATACACATACAGTATCTATTGCATGTCAGTAATAATATGCAAAGCAACTTTTCTCAATAGGGATGTAGCGAAATGCCGATTTGGTGTTCGCGAACGCCGTTCGCGAACACCGGCAAAAAATGCGAAAAACAGTTCGCGAACTTTGAACACCCGCTAAAATCGTTCGATTCGAACGATCGAAGGATTTTAATCGTTCGATCGAACGATTTTCATTCGAATCGAACGATCGAAGCATTCGATCCAATGCTTTTCATTCGATCGAATGCTTACAATCGTTCGAACGAATGGAAATCGTTCGATTTTTAGCGGTCGAAGGAATTCGAATGGTCGAATGGTCGAACGATTTGTATTCGAATCGAACGCGAACTCAAAATGCGAACGTCGCGCGACGTTCGCGAACATTCGGCGGACGCGAACGTTCGAAGTTCGCACGAACAAGTTCGCCGGCGAACAGTTCGCTACATCCCTATTTCTCAAGAAACCTTAGGGGTAGTTCAAATTTAAATTTAATTTTATTATGGCCATTTCTTAGGAACTTTTTAATTGGTCATCTTTTTTTTTATAGGTTTTGAATTATTTGCTTTCTAGCTTTCAAATGAGGAAAAGGAAATCATTTGAAAAGATTTGGATTATTTTGATAAAATGGAGTCTATGGGGTAAATTTACTAACCTGTGAAAATTCGCCAGCGATGGCTTCGCATCCATCGCTACACTTCGCCAGGTGAAAATTCGCTCAGACAACGCTAATTTACTAGAATGCAAAGTAGCATCCAAGGCGCCTAACGTTGGCGAATTTTCAGTAGCGTCAATTTGACAATCAAAGCGAAGATGCGCTAGCATTCAATTCAGCCTTGCGCAACTTCGTTAGAGGTCTTCGCTCAGGCTAATTTGCATACAGTGGGAAAGTTAAAGTTGAATGGACGTATATGTAGCAGCAAATACATTACACTACACAATTCCAGGGAACTTTAATAAAGACAATAGAGTTGTTATATTGCCCTACACATGAGCCCACTGTATAGTTTATGTCAGTAACGTAACTAGAGGGGGACGGGCCCTGATGCGTGACGCGCAGCTGGGCCCCCGCCCCCATCCGTACGTGATTTTCAGGCCGGATTACAGTGGCGTGTGAGCTGCCGGGGGCCCTGAGGGGGTGCGGGCCCTGGCCCGCTTGCACCCCCTGCTCCCCCTGTAGTTCCGCCACTGGTTTATGTTCCATATGTTAGAAAATGTAGGGGGGAACCCAGTTACCCCAAAAAAATGTAAGGACTTTTGCAGGCTATCACTCTGAAAAAAGGAAAAGACACCAGCGTTTTTGGGACTTAAAAACTTTTTCCACTAAAAATATGATGTAAGTAACAGAAGATTGAGGAAGATCAATACACTCAAGTACACTTCCCCTGGTCTGAGCTGGTGAAGGCAAGTCTGGCAAAAGAGGTAACGTTCAGTAAAATCCGTATCTTAGTGAATTTGCGTCCATTCGCCAGATTGAAAATTCGTCTTGCGATAGAGTGCGAATGAGCGCTTGCATCTGTCTCTTTCGCTAGCGAAGTTACGCCTGTGCCCGTTAGTAAATCGTCAAAGTGCCTAAAAATGGTAACGCTGGCAAACAGTGATGGACAAATTTCTCCCGTTTCGCCGAAAAATTCATGAATTTCCAGCATAATTTGTGAAAAATGAGCGGAAAAATCGAGAAAATCTAAATTGATGCCCGTGTCCAATTTTGGATGCGTGTCCGAAAAGTCACTCGCGTAAATTTTGACGTTGGCTTTAAAGTCAATGGGCGTCCAAATAGTGTTGACGCACAGCGATTTTGACGCAGGCGAATTTAAGCCGGTGAATTTTTGCGGGAAATTCGCTGCAAATTCGTGACAGTCGACTTTATTCGCCCATCACTACTGGCGAATCGTTGCTAGCGTTAGTCACTTCGCCCTTTAGTAAATCTGCCCCAAAAAGGGGTTGTTCACCTCTGAATTACCTTTTATGGGAGATGGCCTTGCTATAATCTTGAGCTTTCTGGATAATGGATTTCCGGATAATGGATCCCATCCCTGTACTCCATTTCCTTTAGTGTTAAAGGGATACTGTCATGGGGAAAAAAAATGTTTTCAAAATGAATCAGTTAATAGTGCTGCTCCAGCAGAATTCTGCATTGAAATCCATTTCTCAAAAGAGCAAACAGATTTTTTTATATTTAATTTTGAAATCTCACATAGGGTTTAGAAATATTGTCAATTTCCCAGCTGCCCCAAGTCATGTGACTTGTGCTCTGATAAACTTCAATCACTCTTTACTGCTGTACTGCAAGTTGGAGTGATATCAACCTCCTCCCTTTTTCCCCCAGCAGCCAAACAAAAGAACAATGGGAGGGTAACCAGATAACAGCTCCCTAACACAAGATAACAGCTGCCTGGTAGATCTAAGAACAACACTCAATAGTAAAAACCCATGTCCCACTGAGACACATTCAGTTACATTGAGAAGGAAAAACAGCAGCCTGCCTAAAGCATTTCTCTCCTAAAGTGCAGGCACAAGTCACATGACTGGGGGCAGCTGGGAAATTGACAAAATGTCTAGCCCCATGTCAGATTTCAAAATTGAATATAAAAAAATCTGTTTGCTCTTTTGAGAAATGAATTTCAGTGCAGAATTCTACTGGAGCAGCACTATTAACTGATGCGTTTTGAAAAAAATATGTTTTCCGATAACAGGATCCCTTTAAGTTCATAATAGACCCCCAGTAAATCACGATACAGACACAGGGGTATAACTAGGCTGCACAATACTGGATTAGAAATATTCTTAGTTCTTATGAGTGTGTGTGTTTAATGCTTCCAAGATTTGTCAGCCTTGGCGAGCGAATATCAACAGAAACTGCAAGAATAATGTCAAAAATGTATTTCTCTTTGTGTGGATTCTGTCTAATTCCTATAGCAACTGAGCATATTCGCTATGAGTTCAACCAAGATATTTTCTTCTCATAAAATGAAAGTCACTTCTTCTGTTGTTGTCTTCCCCTCACCGTCCCTGTTTGGCTTGGATAGCTGGAAAAATGAATTCACGGTGGCTCTAAGTGCCAAAATCATCTCAGCGATGCACTTATGTGTGATTATTTAAATTGTTTTAGCAGCAAGTCTTTAGAGAAAAGTTGGACATGACCTCTGGGGCGGATAATGTGTTGACCAAAAGTGTCGGAAAATCAAATGCCAGTTCTGTTCCCACCGTATTCTGCATAACAATGTGGCATCTTTACTCATGTTCAATCTCCAGTGATAACGACTTGTGAATATACAGAATATACCTTTGTGTTTTTACCAGAAATAATCCTGGAAACCAGATGATGGATGTGAATGAGAAAGTACAAGCCAAATATGCAAAATGAAGTCATTGAAACGACTACAAGCAAAGCCAAGGGTGATGCCTTCAAGAAAGAGACACTTAGGTACGAGTACAACTCTGCTATTTCTTTTATACACTGCATTGCTTTTTTTAGATTAAAGGGATACCATTGTTATTAACAGCAATAACATTTTAAATAGCATTTAATAATACAGGTATGGGACCTGTTATCCGGAATTCTCGGGACCTGGGGTTTTCTTCATACCTTAAGTTTAAAGGAGACCTGTCACCCAGACATAAAAATCTGTATAATAATAGTCCTTTTTAAATTAAACATGAAATCCAATTTTTTTTTATTAAAACATCCATACCTGTTATTAACTTGTTTAAAAGTCTCAGCTGTCAATCAAATATTGCCTTAGGCATAGAGGCGGGACAGGAAATTACTTTCACTTCCCATTGAACTCCCCAAATTTCCCCTCCCTCCTCACCATGTAATAGTGTAGCCAGGGCATGGGCATGGGCATCAGGTGCCCCATTCTGGCACATAAACAATATTTTAGCATGATACAAAGCTTGCCTTAATAACAGTGTTAACAAAATGGCTGCTGCCTACTTGCTGTAATTGTGAATTCCAAGACAAAAAAAAAACAAGATTTCAATAATTTTTAAAGTGCAAGTGAAGTTTATTTTGCTTGACTAACATCATAAAATAGGATTTGGAATTATTTCTTAAGAAGACAGGTCCCCTTTAAGTCTACTAGAAAATTATATAAAAATTAAAATAACCGAATAGGCTGGTTTTGCTTCCAAAAAGGATTAATTATATCTTAGTTGGGATCAAGTACAAGCCACTGTTTTATTATTACAGAGTGAAAGAATATCATCCCGGATTATTTGGATAAAATGCAGTCTATGGGAGACAGCCATCCCGTAATTTGGAGCATTCTGGATAACTGTTTTTTGGATAAAGGATCCCATACCTGTATTTAACATTAATTTACATTTATACCCCAAAATACCATATTTTATTTATTCAAAATTACTTTATAGTCTCTAGTGATGGGTCTACTTCTATTGGAACCAATGACCTGGTATAAAGTCAACCCTTCCCTGACTGCACCCTCATCTACCACTCATTTAAACCCCACTCCCCTTGCTCACCCCTTTACCACTCACTCACCCAACTCTCTGGCCATTGCTTGCGGGATCAATGCCCTCCCTGCATTGCACCACCCCCGAACCAACCAGTTCCACCCTAGTTATGCACCTTGGCTGTCTACTACTAGTTGTTTCTCTGGAATTGATATGGGGTATCATTATTTGGGGTATCATTTATATAAAGTGGGCAAATTTGTACCTGGGCAGTAACCCATAGCAACCAATCAGTAATTACATTTTATTCAGTCAGTTCCAAGGACAACAATGAAGGCAAACATCTGATTGGTTGTCATGGGTAGAGATGGGCGAATTGGGCCGTTTCACTTCGGCGTAAAATTTGCGAAATTCTCGAAACAGCGAAAAATTCTCGAAACTGCGCCAGCGTCTCATTTTTGACGCCAGCGTCCGTTTTTTCGATGCAGACGCCCGTTTTTTGACGCCAACGTCTGTTTTTGACGCCATCGCCCGTTTTTAATGCCGGCGTCCGTTTTTTTGGACGCCGGCAACAATTTTTTCAACGCCGGCGAACTTTCGTCAGCGAATTTTCGTGGCCGTTTCGAGAATTTATTCGCCGGCTGCGAATCGCGCAAATTCCCCGCGAATTCGCCCATCACTAGTCATGGGTAACTGCCCAGGTGCAAATGTGTTTATGAAATGACCCCCTGTTGAATGCAGCCTCAAAGGACCAGTAAACTATTGGCAACCAATCAAATAACTTTCACTATTTTTCCTGCAGCTGCCTGAAACCTTATCACTGATTGGTTGCGATGGGGTTTCGCTCAGGTGCAAAATTGCCCATTGTAAATGATCCCAGGACAATTCTTCAGAGAATAGATATCTTCTCCAGGACTTCAGCTTCAAACAAGCATTTTTGTATTGTTACAAGGTAGATATATAGCAGGATTTGTATCCATTTCTGCAGCACTTACTGCTTCCATTAAAGGACAACTAAACACTGAAAATGAATATGGCTAAAAATGCCATATTTTATATAGTATAGCCTAAAGTTTCAGCTTGTCAATAGCAGCAATGATCCAGGACTTCAAACTTGTCACAGGGGGTCACCATCTTGGAAAGTGTCTGTGACACTCACATGCTCAGTGGGCTCTGATTGGCTGTTGAGAAGCTAAGCTTAGGGCTCGTCACTAATTATCCAGCAGAAAATGAGCTTCCCTGGCTGTAATATAAGCTGATGCTACAGGTTTGCTGATTATTAAATTCTGATGCTAATTGCACTGGTTTCTGTGCTGCCATGTAGTAATTATCTGTATTAATTACTAATCAGCCTTATATTGTGGCATTTCTATTCTATGTGTACTGTATATTGTGAGTGGCTCCCTAAGCTCAGTAAGTGACAGCAGCACAGAGCATGTGCAGTGAATCAGCAGAAAAGAAGATGGGGAGCTACTGGGGCATCTTTGGAGACACAAATCTTTACTGCTAAAGGGCTGTGGTTCAGATCCCAGATGCTTCCTGGTAGATCTGTTTGGAGTCGTTTTGCTACAGCAGTTGCAAGACCTCAAAGTGGATGCCTCTGATCTAGATCAATGCCTCGAGCTGAGGATTAACTGAAGCATGTACTTTACTATAAATCTACACTCATATACATTTTTTGAACAAGGCTGTTGCATATTTCCGTAAATACAAGCTGATTATTTGTGAGGTTGGAATCCAGCTGGGATTCTTTATAACAGATGGTGCAGAGTAGTGTGGTCTTCTGTGCAAACTATGAATGACGGCTACATTAGTAATCACATCGATACTGAGAATCATCGACATAAAAAGGCCCAGCCAATTAATAACATTAAAAGAATGTATCACACATGTAAAGTACGGCTACTGGAAGTTTTTTTTTTAGGTGAATATGCCGTTTTCATTCGAATCGTATGAATTGAAGTAACATTGTATTCGATCGAATTTGATTCAAAGTTTTTTCTAAAAATAACTTTGATTTTTCAAAGTCCACCAATTGACTCCAAATAGGTTCTAGGAGGTCCCCCATTGGCTAAAACAGCATATATTCGAATTGTCTTTTTTTTCAAATTCGAATAGAATTTGGATGATTCCCTAGTCGAAGTACACAAAAAATAGCTTGAAATTCGAATTTTCACTTGGATCCTTGATTAAACTGCCCCATAATGTATGTTATAATGTTTCCTACTGAAACAGAAGTTTTGAATCCATTCCCAAACTGGAAATATTGCAGATATATGATTAAGTCTTTCGATATTTTTATTGTATTGTGCCTTTTTCCAGTACAAGAAGAGTTTGGTAGATGCCAAGAGAACCCTACTTGCTTCAAAGCACAATGCCAATATGTAAAGGATGGAGGAGGAACTATGGTCTAGGGTTGTTTTTCCAAGTTTCAGGCTAGAACTAGTGATGGGCGAATTTCTCCCGTTTCACTTCCAGAAAAATTAGCAAAACTTGAAAAATGACACCCTCGTCAATTTTGACGCCTGCGTTAAAGTCAATGGGCGTTCGAATGGTGTTGAGAATTTTTTGACACCGTCGAATTTTTCGCAGGAGTTTTGCAAATTTATTTTTGAGAGGCAAAACGTGGAAAATTCGCCTCGAATTTAGTTTTAATTAGGGATGCACAAAATCCAGGATTCGGTTTGGGATTCGGCCTTTTTCAGCAGGATTCGGATTTGGCTGAATCCTTCTGCCCAGCCGAAACGAATCTGAATCCTAATTTACATATGCAAATTAGGGGCGGGGAGGGAAATTGCATGGCTTTTTGTCACAAAACAAGGAAGTAAAACATGTTTTCCCCTTCCCACGACTAATTTGCATATGCAAATTAGGATTCGGTTCAGTATTCGGTCTAATCTTTCGCAAAGGATTCAGGGGTTCGGTCGAATCCAAAATAGTGGATTCGGTGCATCCCTAGTTTTAATTGGATTTCCCCATATGTAATAAAAATCACTAAGTTTGCCCAGGAGCAGTAACTAGTGATAGGCGAATTTGTGCGATTCGCCGCTGGCTAATAAATAAAAACGGGCGCGAAAATTAGCTGGTGAAAATTCGCCGGCGTCAACAAAAAATGTCGCCGCCGTACAAAAAAACCGACACCGGTGTCAAAAACGAGAAGCCGACGCCGTTTCGCGTTTTTTTTCGCCGTTTCGCGGGAAATTTGAGAATTGAAACGGCGCAAATTCACCGATCACTACCAGTAACCAATGGCAACCAATAAGATCGTTGCTTTTAAACTGGGGACCGGTAAACCCTACCTGCCGATTGGTTGCTATGAGTTACTGCTCCTGGGCAAACTTAGTGCCTTATATTACATAACCCCCTATATGTCTGTGTTTTCATTGTGTCTCACACTTTAAATAATTATTATTGAATATTTTCACTTTCATCGCTTTCTATTATTCATTCGATAATATTATGGTCATTGCAAATATTAAAGTTCTCATAATGCGGAAGCGGCTCTTAACAGCTATAAATTCATACATTTTCGTAAATTCATAAATAACAATCATAATACTCAATTAATTCAACTTATAGCTACAGCAATGTTACACGTCTTCATATTTACTGACAAACAACAGGAAGTTTTACCAATTATTTCAATAAAATATTTTAGCAGTTATAACAAAAACAGGATATTTCCCACTCTCTATTCAGTCCTCCATATACAGTAACTCTATAGTTTTTAAATGGAATATCCAGTACGCCTCCTTTTCTGATCTACATCACCTTTCCTAATATTCCATCTAGGTTTTTCTATTATCTGGAAAGTATGATCAAACAAGTGGCTGTACCTGTGACATACTGTATTGCAAAGGGGAATACCTTCAATGTGTTGTCACAGATGCTGCCACTTATTCTTATCAACACTTTTTTTCCCTACAGTGTCCCTACAGTTTTAATAAGTCTACATATATATGGTGCCCCACTTATTCTTCTGCTATAAGCCTTTAATCTTTTCCTTGTTTAAAGGAGAACTAAAGCCTAACTAAAGAAGTAGCTAGAAATGTTGTACATTATGTTTTGTGCTTCTGTACCAGCCCAAGGCAACCACAGCCCTTTAGCAGTAAAGATCTGTGTCTCCAAAGATGCCCCAGTAGCTCCTCATCTTCTTTTCTGCTGATTCACTGCACATGCTCTGTGCTGCTGTCACTTACTGAGCTTAGGGACCCACTCACAATATACAGTACACATAGAATAGAAATGTCACACTATAAGGCTGATTAGTAATTAATACAGATAATTACTACATGGCAGCACAGAAACCAGTGCAATTAGCATCAGAATTTAATAATCAGCAAACCTGTAGCATCAGCTTATATTACAGCCAGGGAAGCTCATTTTCTGCTGGATAATTAGTGAGGAGCCCTAAGCTTAGCTTCTCAACAGCCAATCAGAGCCCACTGAGCATGTGAGTGTCACAGACACTTTCCAAGATGGTGACCCCCTGTGACAAGTTTGAAGTCCTGGATCATTGCTGCTATTGACAAGCTCAAACTTTAGCCTCGTGCAATAAGTTCACTATATAAAATATGCCATTTTCAGCCACATTCATTTTTAGGGTTTAGTTCTCCTTTAATAATATTGTTGCATCTTGCAAAGTGCAGCTCTTTGACTGGTTCTCAAGAAATCATATATTGTCCTTTGCTATTGAGTACGACTGTAATCCTTTATGGGTGCTATTGATATTATAAGTAGCAGCATTATTAATGTTTTCTTTCCCTGGAGGAGCAGCAGCCCGAATCCCATCATTTACAAAGCTGGCAGCTAGTCTAACGGACAATTCCTAGAAATCTGATTTTGATGGGTGAGCCAGTTATTTACACCATTACAGCTGTTCCACTCCAGAGCTCGTAGTTTTCTTTACTGTTACAGGCATTGCTCTCATTAAGATGAAAGATTTTCTTTAGACCATAAGTGCTTCTAGCTGAATATTCTCCTGGGCATGTTTCCAACTCTCCTACAGAGCACGTGTACATCCTATTTTATAGAAGGAATCAAAGGACTATGCTAAGAAACGATTTCTCCTTTTCAGGAAATGATAATGATCATTGTCTTAACATAGAAAAAATGGAATTGTTAAGGATTTAACACCTTGAGGTGATGCCTAGCTGAACATTCATATTATGCTGGGCTTTAAATAATAAACACATAGATGTTGACTCCAACCAATTCTGAGTGAGTGCAGTTCGATTTCAAGCTCCTTTTGGCCAAAACTGTTTTTTTTTTTGCTTTCCCATTCAAGAGTCAAGTCAAGAGCCAAGAGTGAGTTTATTGTCATTTCATCCATATGCGTTTGTAAAGTACACAGTGTAACGAAACAACGTTCCTCTAGGACCATGGTGCTACACAACACAACGTAGATGTACTGGACAACAGACAAAAAGTGCAAGTGCAAAAATATGCAACTCCTGCAAGACAGGACAGGACAGCACAGGGACAGGACAAGACAGTGCACACTCAGCAGATGTAATATGTTAAGTAAATAATGCTAAACGTCATGATGGGTGTATCATTGTGATATGACAGTAGTAAGAACATGATAAAGAACCTGATAAAGTGCAGATGTGCTCATAGAGAACAATTGTATCCAATGGTTATTTATTTATACAATGGCGTACAGTGGCTGTGTAATGCCATGGCCCATAGTAAGGTCAGTATTCAGGAGCCTTATGGCTTGGGTGAAGAAACTGTTACACAGTGAGGGCCCTAATGCTTCGGTACCTTTTTCCAGATGGCAGGAGTGTGAACAGTGAGTGTGAGGGGTGTGTTGGATCAGCCACAATGCTGGTGGCTTTACGGATGCAGCGAGTGGTGTAAATGTACACGATGGAAGGAAGAGAGACACCTATGATCTTCTCTGTCTTCACTATCCTCTGTAGGGTCTTGTGTTCCATGACAGTGCAATTCCCAGCCCAGACAGTGATACAGCTGCTCAGGATGCTCTCGATAGTCCCTCTGTAGAAGGTTTTGAGTACAGATGGTGGGAGATGGGATTTCCTCAGCTTGCGCGGGAAGTAGAGGCGCTTTTGGGCTTTCTTGGCTAAGTAGCTGGTGTTGTGGGACCAGGTGAGGTTCTCCGCTAGGTGTGGACACCAAGGAATTTGGTGCTTTTGACAATCTCCACATTAGAGCCGTCGATGTACAGTGGCAGGTGGTCACTCATAGTCTTCCTAAAGTCAACAACCATCTCCTTTGTTTTGTCTACATGAGGGACAGGTTGTTGGCTCTGCACCAGTCTGTTAACCACTGCACCTCCTCTCTGTATGGTGACTCATCATTATTGCTGATGAGACCCACCACGGTCGTGTCATCAGCGAACTTTATGATGGGATTTGTGTGGTGGGTGGCTGCACAGTCATGCGTCAGCAGAGTGAACAGTAGAAGACTAAGCACACAACCTTGAGGGGCTCCGGTGCTCAGTGTGGTGGTTCTGGAGATGATGTTTCCAATCCTGACTGACTGAGGTCTGTTGGTCAGGAACCCAACTGCAGAGGGAGGTGTTCAGTCCAAGCAGGCTCAGCTTTTCTATCAGATGCTGAGGAATGATAGTGTTGAATGCTGAACTGAAGTCTATGAACAGCATTAGAATGTAGGTGTCTTTTTTGTCCAGATGAGAGAGGGCCAGATGGAGGGTGGTGGCTATTGCATCGTCTGTTGAGTGATTTTGACGGTATGCAAACTGTAGGGGGGCCAGTGCTGTTGGCAGCAGGGTTTTGATGTGTTTCTTGACAAGCTTCTCAAAACACTTCATGATGATGGGGGTGAGTGCCACAGGACACTGATGACTTCTTTGGCACAAGGACAATGGTGGTGGTTTTGAAGCAGTTTGAGACAGTGGAGGTGATCAGGGAGATGTTAAAGATGTCAGTGAAAACATCTGCCAGCTGATCTGCACATTCTCTTAGCACTCTGCCAGGGATATTGTCTGGTCCTGCAGCCTTCCGTGGGGTTACTCATTCCAGAGTCATCCTCACGTCAGCCACCATCAGACGCAGTGCCTGGTCACTAGGCAGAGTGATGATCTTCCTCATTCCTGTGTTGTTCTGTGCGTCAAACCGTGCATAAAAGTGCATAGAAGTGCATAGAAGTCGATCAGCGCATCTGCAATGGAGGCGTCACTGTCACAGGCAGATGACCTGTAGTTTGTGATAGCCTGGATGCCCTGCCACATGCTCCTTGTGTTGCCATTCTCCTGGAAGAAGCTGTGTATTCTCTGAGTGTATGCGTGCTTAGCTATTTTGATGGCACAAGAAAGTTTGTCTCTTGCTGTTCTTAGGGCGACTTTGTCGCCTTCCCTGAAAGCAGAGTCTCGGGCCCTCAGTAACACACGTACCTCTTCAGTGAACCATGGCTTCTGAGGCGTGTAGTGCACTTTGTGATGTAGCTGATTACAGATGACATATACTCATCCAAGTTGATGTAGTCGCTGTAGGTTGCAGCCTCCCTAAACATGTTCCAGTCAGTGCACTCAAAACAGTCCTGAAGAGCAGTCATGGCTCCTGCTGGCCATGTTTTCACCTGCTTCAGAACCCGTTTAGAGTGCCTGATGAGTGGTCTGTATTCTGGAATTAGCATAACAGAGATGTGGTCTGAGTATCCGAAGTGTGGACGGGGCTCTGCTCGGTACGCACTGGAAATGTTTGTGTAAACCTGATCCAGCATGTTTGGCCCTCTCGTAGCAAATTCCACATGCTGATGGAATTTAGGGAGCACTGACCTGAGATTCGCATGGTTAAAATGTCCAGCAATGATAATCAGTCCATCTGGGTGAGTGATATCGCTGAACAGCTCCCAGAGCGCATCTTTGGTGTTCACGCTGGGAGGAATGTAAACTCCAATAATATGAATGGAGTCAATCTCACGGGGTAAATAAAAGGGTCTGCACTTCACAACAACAAACTTTACCAGCGGTGAGCAGTGGCTGGACACAAGCACAGAGTTCCTGCACCATTTCGTGTTGATGTAAACACACAGACCACCACCGCGATTCTTACCGCTCAGAGCAGCGACTCTGTCAGCTCGAACCGCGACTAGCCCATTCAGCTGAATCCGGGACTCATCCGGGACTCTTTCGCTGAGCCACATCTCCGTGAATACGAACATGCAGCAGTCTCTGAATTTACGCTGGGTAGTTCGCTGGAGTCGAATGTAGTCCATTTTATTTTCTATGGAGCAGACATTAGATAGTAGTATGGACGGGAGAGCGGGGTCGGCTGGGGTTAGTTCTTAGCCTAGCACGGACTCCTGCTCGTTTTTCGAGCTTCCCATTTTGTTATCCCAAGCACCCCTCTGCTCTGTCATCCACTTTGTAATTACTTCTGCACTGGCGAAGCAAAGCACATTAGGCCTCAGTATTAGAAGCTTAGAAGGTTCATTTATCTTCTAAAATTGCATGAAATGACAGTTAGTACTCTCAGTATCAAATTACCAGGCTTTTAGAATGAATATTTTAAATAAACTTTGGAATCCTTTGTCCCTGGATCACAGAGCAAGGATCTGGCCAGGTGATAGTGTTCGGTGCTGATGTTAAGCAGCACCGAACACTATCACTACAGTTTACATTTGTTCTCCATTGTTTACCTATGGGGTATTAGTGCTTCACCTCTAATTTCTTACTGGAAATGTTGTTTTAATTTATATAACAGCAAATAATACAGCGGAACAGCATCTGATGGATCCAGGCATTCTGATTTTGGGATGTTTCTTGGAATATTTGCTAGATTTACAGCATTTTTTTCGCTCCATAATTGCCAGGTGTTTCTCTAATAACAAACACCCAATTCCAAGAATTTACAAACTTGCTGTGTCACATCACTCATCTCTATTGTACACTCTTCTATTTTCTAAAAATTAGTAGATAAACATGGATGCCTTAGTTGCATAAGCATTTTTGTCTGGTACCTTGCACAAGGGGTCCCTGTGATGCTGGGGGGACGGGACAGATACTTTCTATGTTCTGCCCTTAAACCGAGCCTGACTGCCTTGAGATATTGGGATAATAGCAGGTTAGCAGGCATCCGCTGATATCCCTACACATGGAAGGAATCAGACTCTGTATCCAATCATGGCTTTGCTGCACTCTGACACCCACAGTTCATCTTGGAATCAATAGTTTGTAATTCCAAAGCCCAGGAAAATCCAGTGATCCAGATGCTTTTGATAGGCTTGTTACATTCTGTGGTATTTGCATGTTTATAAAGGCAGCACTTCCTTTCCTTATTTCCGAAGAGAAGTAATTACAATTTGTTTAATGCATTTCTACTGCAAATAAAACATTACAAGTTTGCTATGTTTTTATTGTGGTCCTGTATTTATGCTCAGATGTCAGACTGATAAACCCACAACGGTGTTTTCATTAATGCCATTTCATTTGCACTGTCAAGAACTTTAACCCCACAAAGTGTCACGTACAGCTCCCTAAAATCAGAACAAGTGCTAAGCTCCCTGATCACGGCTCAATCTTCCGCCTGTAGTAGCCGCCTTTGGCCTCGAGAGGAGCCCTCAGCTAATCAGATGCCACCAGGTCTTAAAATATTTGAATTTCACGCCACCCAGCATGACAGCGTCATGTGCATGGCGCGTAAGACCCGGAAACCGTGCATGCCCTATGAATCACCGGCAACCACAGAAGAAAAGGCACCTCACGCAGCTTGCGTCCCTGCCCACTAGACCACCAGGGTATGTTACACTAAGTTATCATTCTGCAACCAACCACGGCACCCCAACCCCTGGTTATGCGACTGATCCAGTTCTCTCTTATCTATATCAAGCCACCGGTATCTCCCTGATGATAACTGCTATGGAATGGAGTGTTTTAGAAGTGTTTTAGAAGAGCAGCAAAAAAGCCCTTCCCAGAAGGAGCTACTGTACATGAGATCCTATGACTCATGGACACAAGTAATTTTGTGTGCTAATGCCAACCAATGAAAGATGAAGATGGAGAAAAGTTCCTTGTCCTTCTGTCCAAAAGACATTACACATTGTACCCTGCCCCTCTTTAGTGCCTTTGGCCACAGGCCCTTGTGCTCCAAAGTGGAGCATAAAGACCTGTGCTTTTCTCTGTTTACACCACTGCTAGATTTTGAACCTTAAACAGGATTAATTAGCACAGTGCTTGAGATTCGAAAATTAAAGATGCCATACAATCCAACGTTGTTATACAATGAGAGCTGTGAGGCTCTGGATTTCTCTTCCTGAATCTTTTGTATTAGAAGTTATATTAAATAGCTTGAAGAAGGGGTTTGATGGCTATTTAGCAAGTGAAAAAAGGGCTATTGAAAATAGCTTTAAGTACCCAGTTGATCCAAGGACTAGATCATCTTGGAGTCATGAAGGACATTTCTCCCTCAGAGATAAATTAGAGAATTCAGATGGGAAGTCTTCCTCTGGATCACCTGGCAGTTAAGGTCCCCATAGACACAAAGGGGCAAATTCACTAAGACGCGAAGCGCCGAACGCTAGCGTTATTTCGCTAGCGTTGGGCATTTTCGCTACTGAGCAAATTCACTAACGAACGCTGGCGTAGTTTCGCTAGTGTTACTTCGCAACCTTACGCCAGGCGAATCTTCGCTAGCGACGAAACTACGCAAATTCACTAACTTGCGCAGTGTAGCGAACGCTACCTTTTACGCTAGACTTCCTTCGCCACCTCAGACCTGGCGAAGCGCAATAGAGTAGATAGGGATTGTTTCAAAAAAAGTCAAAATTTTTTTCTAAGTCCCAAAAAACCCTGGCGTGTTTTCTACATGACGGGTGATAGGCTGAAAAAGATCAAAAAATTTTTGGGGCTCCCCTTCCTCACCCCTACATTTCCTGACTCATGGCAACTTACCTAGACAGTGGGCACATGTGTAGGGCAAAATAAAATTTTTATTGGCTGATTTGAAGGTTTTCTAGGCATTTGTAGTGCAGATACGTGTTCCTCCATTGAAATTTGAATTTCGCGCCGTATGCAAATTAGCCTTCGCTAGCGCAACTTCGCTTTATATAGCAAAACAACGCTAGCGCAACTCCGCAACCTTTCGCTACCCCTGTGCGCAACTTCGCATTTTAGTGAATTCGCGTAGCGCTGGCAAAAATTCGCCTGACGAAGTGCGGCGAAGAGCGGCGAAGTTGCGCCTGGCGCAACTTCGATTCTTAGTGAATTTGCCCCAAAGATTTCTCTTGGCAAACGACCGATTTTGCCAATCCTTCGAAATATCGTGCGGTTAGTGGGATTTGAACAATCGTACATCTTACGATTTTTCGGCCGACATCTGTCATAAAATTGATCAACCAGTTTAAATAATTTTTATCGGCCCCAGTGCAATCTATCTATGTTTGATTGGCCAAGCAGGCAGCTCCCCTTTGTTTTCCTGGCAATATCGCCTGAAATGGTCTTTTTAGTTGATGGACAATTCGTACGATCGTTTCGAGATAATCGTGGTCTCACGATGATGATCCGATCTTTTAAAAATCTTTACATCTATGGCCAGCTTTAGGCAGCTTTTATAAAGACCTAAAAGGTTGAACTTGATGGGCTTGTGTCTTTTTTCAACCTATTTTTTTACTATGCTACTTCCATGACCATTTTTAAATATGTAAGTGTATGCAAATTGGATATTAGAATGACTTTATAATAATAGTATACTTAATGGATATTGTCTTCTGTTGGCTTCCCAGTAATGTTTTGGGGCAAGGCAATGTCCCAGTGTGGTTCCTTAAAGGAAGGGAAGAATTGCTTTAGGAAAGCATAATGGTGGATGAATACAGGTTTCTCCAGAGAATTCCACACATTGCACATTGTGACTTGTGAGAATGGAATGAAATAACGTTAATCCTATTGGCCATTATCCCCATCATGTTTGGATATCCTTCTGCAATAAAAGATAATTGAACCAATATGTATTTTCGCATTCACAGGATGGAAATGTGTTGAGCAATCATTTATATGAACCTAATAATTATCTCTCAGCTTTATACAGAAGTATTTAATGTCTTACCAATCTAGACTCGTAGCTCCATTGATGGCTGACATGGTTAGAACCATCCTCATGCAGAATTCCCACTGTGATCTTTCCAAAAATCTTCCAATGAGGAGGAACGTCCCATGAATATCACCAAATTCAAAATATAGCTTTTGCATAATAGTTGGTTATTCTCAAATTGTCATATTTTCTGGATCAGAAGTTACAATTTTGTTGGCCTGATGGGACATAAAGCTGTGGGAAAACTAAAGTTAAGTTAGGGTGACTGTCACAGTCAAATGCCAAGCACCATGGTCTCGGCTCGTGCTTCACCTGTAGTGTGACAGCCTTTGGCCTCGGGAGGAGCCCTCAGCTACTTGGATGCCACCTGGACTTAAACGAGGTGCAAGGCTATAGGTTCTGGATAGACAAAGGGGCACGACTGTTAGCAAGAGTCTTTGGGCAGAAGGTCGTAGTACAAGGCGTTAGGCAATAGAGTAGTCAGATCAGGGCGGATCGGGGCAGGCAGAGCATAAACGTAGTCAGGCAGGCAAGGGTCAAACCAGGAAGTCAATCAGAAGGGTTAAGCAGAAGAGGTAGTCGGTATTCAGGCAGGGGTCAGGATCCAGAGTTCAGAATAGTCAAAAACCAGGCAGGGGTCACAACAGGAATCAAGACAGGTTCAAAACAGGATAGCAAACACTTAGAAAGGACCAGGAACAAACTCCTATAACGGCAGTATGTAAAAGAACACATCATCACGCCAGCACGCCTGCGCCTTAAAACCAGAAAGAGGCGCGAGCACCCTAAGAGACCAGCGCCTGCGGTGGAGCAGTTTGGCACGGCCGAGGGGGCTGCAGGCGTCCCTGCCGTCCCCTCACTAGACCACCAGGGTAAGTGGACTTTGTTACAGTGACATTTAGGGAGAATATGTATTTGCTCACATAAATACACCTAAACGCCCATCTTAAAGGTCAGTTAGGGTGATATTTGGGGTGAAAACTTTTCTGATGTCTTAGGTATTCATAAATCTATGGGCGAATGACTGAAACACCAATGCATTCCTATATCTGTAAACTTTTAATGAGCTAAGAAGGAGCCAAAGGCCTTCAAGGGAGGCCTTAACCAAAGGTTGGACCTACAAGGAGGACCCTTGCTAAATTTAGACTACCAAGGGGAACCTAAACTGAAAAAGTATGAAATGCACTGGCCTAACATGGTTACTCCATTGTATCCAGATTACAGATGTCCACTCCTACTTTATGGTCTTGATTTTCTTTTTAATTGCAAACACATATTGCCCCCTATTGGGCTCCTTTAATAAAAAGTATTCATGTGGAATTGTGTACCAAACGTCGGATGTATTTACTTTATAAAGCAGATTCCTAGCTTGTCTCCCCACCCTTGCTTTCAATGATAACTAAGGAGTTGGCTTAGCTCATTGTTTACATTTTGTATCCAATTTATACCAGAACGGAAGTCACTTATAATAGAGCGATGGAACCATCTGGAAACAGACTGATGTGCCGCACAATCCATTCATTTTATTGTAAGTGTTCAGCCTGGAGACAGCCCTGACAACCATTCATTGAACCAGACAGAAATGTATTGTATGGACTTGGTCTGAACAAGACTTTACTATGTGTGTCTTTTTCCAAAGTCTATTTCAAACAGAGACTATTCAAGCAGATTTAAACATCTCTTACTGAAGGACATTTCTAAGACACTATATGAATGACTCTCTCCTATTCCAATGAATTTGAAATGTAGCCTTAAAGGGCAAGTCTACCCAAATAATTCTGTAATAACTTAAAAAGTGTAATTGCCGGGGGGCGTGGCCTGGAGGGGGGCGTGGCCTGGACATGCTGGGGTGAAGACGTGTGTTCCTGAGCTCCGTTCCGTAAGCCATTTAAAAGCAGCAATTTTAGCTCGACTACCTAATATTTCGCTATGGGGAAACAAAAGAAAGGCAAGAAAAGCCCGGAGAAACCTGATCAACAGCAGAAGACGCAGCTCGCAAAATATTTTCAGCGCCGTTCTGTTTCCTGCTCAGATGTGCCACGAGACGCGCAGCATCGGGCGCCATCTTGCAGCCCCCCTCCTCCTACGCACCTTGCCAAAAGCCACTCTCCTGATGGTCGCGGGACGCCTATAGATGTGTCGCAGCAGCAACAACATGCTTCGAGAGTGCGTAAGCATCTATTCTCTCAACCAGAGCCCTTACCTCACGAATCCTCGCCGAGCTGGGACAGTGGTGACGACTGGCAATCGATAGCTCCGTCACTCCAGCTGCCAGTTAGGCCCGAAGATGACGGTGGTGCAGAGACCCTCCATCCAATCGCAAGTATACCTTCACTTACTGTCTCTCCCTTAGATGGTATTGTGAGTGGCCCTGTTCTTGACTTGCCTGGAGTACAAAGCACTCTGTCCCCTGAACATACTGCCCAGTCTCAGGCCGGGGGGCCGCACCCTTTAGTGGATATGGAATTGAGATCTCATATACTTTCATTACCTTCTAGACAGGACATTGTGGCTCTCATCTCCCATACGGAATTGACTCTGAAATCTGAAATTTCGGCTGTTCATACAGAATTACTCCAACTGGGCGAAAGATATGGAGCGTTGGAGAAATCGGTCTCAGCCAATACAATTGGCATTAAACATGTGGCAAAAGATGTTGCTTATTTTGAAACACGGCTTACTTATTTACAAAACATGCTGGACGATCAAGAAAATCGTTCCAGGAGGAATAATGTCAGGATCAAGGGTTTGCCTGAAACGGTCTTGCCCCAAGACCTGTCCAGATCTGCTACTGTTTTGTTTAACTCATTGTTGGGTGTGCCACATGACACTCCTATTGAAATTGACAGGATACATAGGGAACTGAGACCCAGAGATGCAACTTCTGAATCTCCCAGAGATGTAATTTGCAGAATTCATTTTTACAAGGTGAAGGAGACGATTATGATCAAAGCTAGGGATCATGGGGATATGGAGTATGAAGGTTCCACGGTCCGATTTTACCAGGATCTCTCCAGAAATACCCTCCGTCAACGTCGACTTTTGAAACCTATCCTGGATTTACTCAAAGAACGCTCTATACGCTATAAATGGGGGTATCCTTTTGCTCTGATCGTTGTTAGTAATGGTAAATCATACTCAGTGAGATCCCCTAAAGATATCCCTCAATTTCTGAAGGGATTGGGTTTACCCCACATCGATGTTGCGGACTGTGATTCTTGGGACTGGTTTCCGTCTGCAAGGGCCCCTCAACAAAATCAGAATTCTTCGCAAAGGTCCACGAAAAGCAATATCCCGAGAAGTGGTCAGTCCACCCCAACGAAAAAGCGTATCCTGAATACCTGACCAGCTCCTGGACATTAAGCCATAACATTTAGTTGGTTTGCTCTATTTTTGGTATCGTGTGTCATTTGTTCTACTTTTTTGTAGTCGAACTTCAAAGTTCTGTTTCCCATACTTATACGGCTTAGTTTAAGGTTACGGAGTAACGGAAACTCCATTTTTTCTTTTTTCTTCTCCCCCCTTTTTATCTTTTTTCTCTTCGTATTTTTTTCTATTGCATCTGATTTTCACAAAATGCACCCCATATTGAACCAGCTACGACCCCCCCATAGGCCACAGAATCTGACTCAGGAATGCTTAGACCATTGTTGTTCTATTGTGTGTTTCTGCGCAGATTTCTCGACTGCTTGCAGTTGTACTCTCAACCAGTTTTGTTCTATTTTAGAAACATTGTTGTTAATGTTTTTTGCTCTTTTCTCTTTCTTTCTGCTCAGTCGTTCCCATTTGATTATGCTGATACTAGGAGACACTCATGGCTGAAATGAAGTTATGCTCCTACAACGTCCGTGGTTTCAACTCTCCGATGAAAAGGTCTCAAATCCTTACAGGTTTACATAAACAACATGCTATGGTGGTATTTTTGCAGGAAACACATTTTAAGCTTGGTCACAGACCTAATTTTAGACATAGATATTATCACGATTGGCATTTTGGCGACAATCCTGAAGCTAAATGTAAGGGTGTTGCAATAGCCTTTCATAAAAACTTTCAATATACTTTAATTGATACTTTTATTGATCCCCATGGCCGATATCTACTGTTAAAGATTAACACTGGAGGGCATGTGTTTACGTTGGCTAATTGCTATGCGCCAAATCAAAATCAATGTACTTTTCTTGAAAAGGTTGTGACCAAGCTTGAAAATTTTTCCCAGGGAATACTTATTTTAGGGGGTGATCTGAACCTTGCTTTGGACTCGAAACTGGATTCATCCTCGGGTAAAACTAATCTATCTTATAAGGTTTTAAAGCGTATTAAACTGTTACTTCACAATAATCAATTAATGGACAGTTGGAGAGTTTGCCACCCTTCTGATAGGGATTATTCATATTTTTCCCAAGTACACCAGTCCTACAGCCGTATTGACTATTTATTTCTTTCTCATTTTGCTTTGCCATGGATGACGGCCTGCTCTATTGGTTTGCAAATTCTATCTGACCATGCCCCTTTATTCTTAACGTTAGCTATTCCATCTGCTGAACGTAAATCATGGACTTGGCGACTTAATGAATCACTTTTGAGGGATAGTGAGTGTCTGACGGAAATTATACGGGAAACGCAATTTTTTGTCAAAACCCACCAATTGGATCCATCTCACCCGGTCATAAAATGGGAGGCCCTCAAATCGGTTCTTAGGGGTGTTTTTATTAAACATGGGTCTAGACTTAAAAAAGCCTTCTCTCAGCGCCTCACAGACCTTTTCAATAAGGCATCTTTCTTAGAACAAAAGCATAAAAATACGTTGGATGGTGAGACGCTGACGGAACTCACAGCTACGCGGGAATTGATAAAAGGAGAGCTAAATAAAAAATCTATTTCAGCTTTACAGAAATGTAAGTGCCTATATTATGAACATAGCAATAAGGCTGGTAAACTCTTGGCCAAAACAATTAAACAAAAACAAGGGCTCTCGTTTATCTCTGCTATAAAAACTCAAAAAGATTTTGTAGTCCATAAAACCCAAGAAATTGCTAAGGCAATGCATACCTACTATACCGGTCTATACAATATTAATTCCCATACATCTAATTCAGAAGGGGCTTTTGTAGGAAAGCTTAGGGACTACATATCTCGGACAGCCCTGCCTGGTCTTTTCCCAGACGATATAGATTTTTTAGAGACTCCACTGACCAAGGAGGAATTGAGTTTTTCCATCGGAACTACTCCTCCAGGGAAAGCACCTGGCCCTGATGGGTTTCCGGCATCCTTTTACAAAGCCTTACACTTGGAATTATCAGATACACTTCTGCTAGCATTTAACAATTTGGATACGAATCCTTGCTCCCCTTCGGCAATGTTAGAAGCACATATTTCTTTGATCCTTAAACAGGGTAAAGACCCTTTATCTTGTGCCAGCTACAGACCCATATCTTTGCTAAATGTTGATATTAAATTGTATGCAAAAATCTTAGCTGAAAGACTCAAAAAATTTTTACCACACTTAATTGATGCTGATCAGGTAGGCTTTGTTCCATTTAGGGAGGCGAAAGATAATACCCTTAAGGCTATTTCGATCCTTGATTATGCTGGACGCTCTCATCTTCCCATGTTGGCCCTGTCGACGGATGCTGAAAAAGCGTTCGACAGGGTCAACTGGACCTTTCTCAGGGAGTCTCTACTTCAAATAGGAATGGGCCCTAAGGCTATTCTCCGTATTATGGCTCTTTATAACAAACCTCAGGCTCGGATTAGAGTTAATGGGCAACTTTCGGACCCCTTCTCTATAAGTAATGGGACTAGGCAGGGCTGCCCTCTCTCCCCTCTCTTATATGCTATAGTGATGGAACATCTAGCTATTGCTATTCGTAATGACCCAAATATTACAGGTGTATGCATTAAGGGAATTGATCATAAACTTGCATTGTATGCAGATGATCTCTTAGTATTTGTCACTCAACCTATCACCTCTCTTCCCTCTCTGATGCAAAAATTTCAAGAATATGGGCGATTCAGTAACTATAAAATCAATTTTGATAAATCTGAGGCTCTTAATGTCTCCCTTCCTGTTCACTTGCAACAGGTTTTGCAAACTACTTACCCTTTTAAGTGGAATCGCACTTCTTTGCGTTACCTGGGTATTCATATTCCGGCAGACCTCACTGTCCTTTCATCTATAAATTATTCGCCTTTATTGTCTCAAATTTTGATGGATTTGAAGCGTTGGCGATCTCTCCCACTGTCCTGGTTTGGCCGTATTAATTTACTTAAAATGAATGTTTTGCCCAGAATTTTGTATTACTTTCAAACTATACCTGAAGCACCCCCCAAACGTTTTCTAGACACTCTCCAGGCCGCATTTGGTTCTTTTATTTGGAAAGATACTAAACCTAGGATCCCTAGATCTACATTAATTAAACCTAAATCACAGGGGGGTGTAGCTCTTCCACATCTTGATAGTTATCTGAGAGCGGTTATGTTGAGTAGAATAGTGGAATGGTTTTACTACCCTCTGCATAAACGATGGATACAATTTGAGCAACTCATAACTAATAGACCATTGCAAGCACTATGGTGGCTCCATCCTTCTCGTAGACCCTCTTCCACTACCTTACCCAAAGTCTGTAGGGAGACTTTGATTCGGGCCGATAAATATCTCCTTAAATCTCCTTCACTGATTTCACGTGAGGGTCTTCTTACCCCTATTATTGGCAACCCAAATTTTGCTCCCGGCATGCTGAGTGCAGGCTTTCTTGGGAGAAGGTATAATGAAAGCTTTACTTGCGCACAGGTCTTGGATAAGGAGGTTTTGTTACCATTACCACACATTTGTCCTGGAGAACCAGACTCTTTTTTGCTCCGGTTTAGATATAATCAGCTACGTCATTGGCTTATGGCTTCTCAAAGGAGAGTGCTGCGACAATCATCGCTTACTCCTTTTGAAGCTCTTTGTACGCTTAAATCCCCAGCTAGACATTTGATTTCTAGATTATATCATCTCACAGACCAGATGGGAGTACCTCTCTTGCCCACATATACATCTAAATGGGAGAAAGAATTACGAACTGAATATACACTAGAGCAATGGAATGCATGTTTCTCTTTAACACATAAGTTTTCCATAGCGTGCAAATCGCAAGAAACGAACTATAAGATTTTAGCCAGATGGTATAAATGTCCTGAAATTTTGCATAAAATTTACCCTTCTGTGTCAAACGTATGCTGGAGATGTGGCGTTGAGCTTGGTTCTCCATCCCATATCTGGTGGTTCTGTTCAGCCCTCCAGCCTTTTTGGACGACTATTTTTCAAACTATTAATATCCTTACTGGTGCAGACCTGGGTGCCGACCCCGCTATAGGCCTTCTATCCATGCTGCCTGGATCTCCTTCCAAATATAAAAAATCACTTATTGGTTTTTGTCTCAGTGCAGCTAGAACGGTGATCCCTCGCCATTGGCGTTCTACTTCTCCTCCTACAGTTGCAGAATGGTGGGCTGAAGTGGGGTCTATCATGCGCATGGAGGAGTTACTAAGCTTTGCACATGGCTCACAGGATCATTTTGTTAAGACCTGGGCCCCTTGGGTACTGTTTATGGAACAAGAGGCTCAGCCGCATTGATTGACGGACGTGGAGCTTTTCTCTTACCTTTCATTGTTGCCTTTATATTTGTTTGTCATATAGATTGGGAACGTCTGAGCATACCTACCTCTTTTTCCTCTTTTTCTTTTCTGTTTCTTTGGCTTTTGTGCTACTCTACCTCTTTCGATTTTTCTTCTTTACGATTTCTTTCTTATTTTTCATCAAGTTAAACCTTTTTATTTGAAGGGAAAGGTGTTTATCTACAAGGTTATGTGTTCATTGCCTTGGTTACTACGCTGCAACTGGATTGTTTATCTCTCTGTTACCGGAATTTTTATTTTGTATTACATTACTCATTTGCTGAGATGATCTTTTCAGGATTGTGTATTTGCTACTTTGACTTTTGTGAAAATTAACCTGTTCCAAATGTGAATTTTTATGTAACTTCCTTGTGGACTTTGTCTCCATAATTGTCATGTTTGATTTATATTGCCTTTCTCTTGCAATAAAAACAGATTATACAAAAAAAAAAAAAAAAGTGTAATTGCCATTGAAAGCAGCATTTGACTGTGGCTTATGAACCCACTACTTGTATTTGCCACATGTAACATTAAAACAGTATCGCAGCAGTTGGGTTTCCTCCAGGTAAGACTTCCCACAATGCCTTGCTTGCTAGGGTGATTTTATTTCTTTAAAGGTATGCTAATTGCAAAACATTCTAGGCTTTGGAGGTATTTGGGTCTTGGCTGGATCAGAGTTCTCTACTGTTTCTGAAAAATTTGGAAAGCCAACCCAACTGATAAATTGACCAAATAATATAATTGCCGGCACCATTTGAACAACAGGCAGTGTTCTCATGCCAGCTCCTCTATCTTCTGCTTCTAGAATGCATACATTAGAGGGTTCATTTACAAACACACCCACAGGTCCAGGGCGCTCTAAAATGGACCCAGTGATTGACCAAATAGTGAATGTCTTTGGCAGCCCCTCTGGAATTTGCTAGAATCCACAGATTGCCAGTCCAGTCCTGCTCAAGCCCAAACTGTATCTGTGGGACAACATGAAGCATCACTAAAAGACTCAAAGCCATCTGGTCAGGGAAGCAAAGCAGCTTTGCTTGTAAACTAAAATCTTTCTCCCTAAGGTCTCATCTTTCAACTTTCAGTAATGAAACCATAAATATGTTGCTCAGCAGGCCAAACACCCACCTGATAACAATTTCCAGGGAATCTAAATATCCAGCGGCGCCCTAAGTGCAGCCTAATGTTTCTAGTTAATTAAGGTTTATATCTTGAATTGAAGAGAAGTCAGACTTGCTGCCCTTCAGCTATTATTTTAACTTTTCCTTGATAGTGAATTATTGCTATGCCTGACAACAAACGTTGTGTTCTTTGGTCAATTCCGAATTTCAGGATGCAAAAGGCATAGGGCTTAACACAAACTAGGTTATGGACAAATTGGGGAAATGAGGGGACGGATTAGATTTGGGTGGTCTAGTTGGATGGGGGAAGGGCAAAATATTAATTCCATGTCTTCACATGTACATATTTACATATTCTACATTATTTAAAAGGACAATTATTTTCACAGACAGGAGACACTAGGTGCCATTTACAATTGTTGTTAGCACAAGTGACATAGTGACAAGTTGTGCAAAACTGGGTCCTTTTAAGGTTCACACAATATTGGCCTATGCAGGCTGAGCTCTGTAACTTGCACTGGACTATGTATCCAGCAAGGTAGAACTGTACTGGAAGGGGAACCGTTATGAAAATGAAGATTCAATATAAGATTCATGTCATGGAAATCCTAATCTTTCTAAATATAATAATCCCTCTCTCTGGGGCAGATTTACTAAAGGCCATCGCTAGCTCATGCAAATGATCATTACTCCGCCAATTGTCTAAAGTGCGAATTTTATAGAACGTTACATCTTTCGCTAGTTTCCTTTGCCAGCTTAGACCTGCTGATAAGATGAAGCATCATCATCCTCCTCAATCTTATGTCAGTGACATCATACCCTGTATGCCGAAAAGTTATAAAAGTTATAAAAAAAAGCTGGAGTTTTTCCATATTTTAAAGCGGGATTTGAGGGTCATGCCACATTTGTTTTAGGGTGGGCTCATGTCTAGGACATTAGAGGATCTCTTTTGTGTTTATTTTGTTTCCTTGGACATGTGTAATAATACGTGGTCACAGGCCTGGCAATCTGTGGGTTCTGGCAAATGTCAGAGGGGCTGCTGTACGTTGCCATAGACAGTGTCACGGTTGGCACCCAACACCAGAACAAACACTAGGCACCCTGGTCTCGGCTCGCGCTTCACCAGTAGTGTTTGGTGGGCCTCGGGAGGAGCCCTCAGCTTACTTGGATGCCACCTGGACTTAAACGAGAAGTGCAAGATGAGAGTTCTGGATAGCCAGAGGGGCAAGACTGTAAAGCAAAGTCTTTGGACAGAAGATCGTAGTACAAGGCATTAGGCAAAAGAGTAGTCAGATCAGGCCGGGTCGAGGCAGGCAGAGAATAAACGTAGTCAGGCAGGCAAGGGTCAAACCAGGAAGTCAATCAGAGGGTAAATCAGGGTTAATCAGAAGAGGTAGTCGGTAATCAGGCAAGGGTCAGGATCCAGAAGTCAGAATAGTCAAAATAGCCAGTCAGGGGTCACAACAGGAATCAAAACAGGTTCAGGAAACAGGAAACAAATAGCACAAGGCTCAGGAGCACCAGAAAACACAATCCTATCACGGGTAACGATAAACAGCAGAAAGGTCCCTTTTAAACTTTCAAATTTCGTGTCGTTGCGCGCTGACGTCATCACGCCAGCGCGCATGCGCCTACTAAACTCGGAAGTGCGCGCCGTGCGCTCACTAGGAAAAGCCCGGCGCGTGAGAAGAGGAGCGGCGCGGCAGGCGTCCCCGCCGCACCACTAGACCACCAGTCACTATTTATTGGGCTGGTGGGGGACTGGTTGGGCGTACTAGAAATTCCTGAGCCTATTTTGACTCTCAGTCCAGACTTGCGTGGTCACTTCAAACATTTGCACCAATACCTCTAATAAAGACATGTATACGACCCGTAAACAATGAGCAAAGCCAACTCCTTAGTTATCATGTACCCGTCCTATTCAAATTGATCTAAGCGTAAGTGTATTAACAAAGTTTCAATAGGCAAAAATGAACGCTAGAGAAAATTCACAATGAAATGTTCTCATTGAATTAATGGTAGTGAAACTTCAACACCGTTCGGCTGCATAGACGCAACTTCGCATTTTAGTGAATTAGTGTACTGGTAGCGAATTTGCACCTGACGAAGTGGTGCAAAGTGTGGCGGAGCCTTCGCAGGCGAAAATTGTCCCTTTAGTGAATTTGCCCCCTCTGTCTGTAGCTGCTGCATTGTGTCAGAGTTGGTTATTTTGAAAGTTATTGGTAATGCTTTGTTGAGGCAAAGGGAACAAACAGCAATGTTTTAGACCTTTCAAGTAATCATCAAAATCTGACTCCAAGGTCTGCATTTAGAGAGACAGGCAGCTGAGAGGGGGATGGTGACGAGTAAGTTGAATCTTATATTCAATATCCATATCCAGTTTTATGATAGTTCCCCTTTAATTCTTTCACTAGACTTGTGAAGCTCTTCTTGTGCCCTCAAATTAGGAAGCCGCTTGTCACCTGACTACAAATATCATGAAAGAATGTAGTCCTGCAATGTAACAATCTGATAGGCAAAGTTGTATCCTTCATGAAGACACAGTCTCTTTGTGAACCAAGAAACCACAACACAAGCATGTGGTTCATCACAACCACACAAATGCCCTGCAGATTTAATGTACAATACTGATATTAGCCTTCCAAGAACTTCATTTAACAACACAATAACAGTACAGAGAGTTTGCAAGCAATTACATTAGCAAGACTTCCTTGTTTGATATACATTTCCAAAACATACATCTTGTGAATCCTGGTAGACATCCGAAATCTAACACTGTAAATTATATTCGTATGTCTCATTTCCAACTGAAGACTGTCCTCAGCCATCTGTGCTGCAAAAGCCAATTCCCAAAGCAAGCCTTTCCCTCTATAACTGTAACAACTCACCCTGGTGGTCCAGTGGAGCGGCGGGGAAGCCCGCCACGTGCTTCCTCTTCCTCCGTCATTGCCGTTTCTGATGATGCCGACAAGCAAATGGACACAAAGGCGAAATATCTAGGGTATATAAGGGGAGTTCAGTCTTGTGTAAACTGCCCGTGATCTTTTCCTGTGGTTCCTGAGCCTTGTGCTAGTTTATTATTGTTATTCTGATTCTGGTTTTGACACCTGCTTGGCTATCGACTATCCTGACCTCTATATCTGACCCTTGCCTGAATATCGACTACCTCTTCTGCTGAACCCTCCTGTCTGATTGATTACCTGGTTTTGACCTTTGCTTGCCTGATTAAGATTGACATCTGCTTGCCTCGACCCGGCCTGTTCTGATGACAATTCTGGTTTCCTGTTTGTTCCATGACCCTCGGCCTAAAGACTCCAGCTAACAGTCACACCCCTCTGTCTATCCAGAACCTCTAGCCTTACTCCTCTCGTTTAAGTCCTGTTGGCATCCAAGTAGCTAAGGACTCCTCCCGATCCCGAGGCCAAAGGCGGTCACACTACAGGTGAAGCACGAGCCGAGACCAGGGTGCTTGGCATTTGTTCTGGTGTTGGGTGCCGACCGTGACAATAACTGTATTGTTATTACTGTCTCTCACTCTTTTATTAAAGAGCTAACCTGGGTGGCTTCAAAATATGTCCACAAAATCATAGGAGTTGTGGTGTAGACTAGAGGTTGCTAATTTATAGGATATTTTGCCCAATTTTATATTTTATTAGAATTTTCCATACCTTGAATATTTTAATGTGTTTGAAATAATATTTCTGTACAGAGGGGTAAGACTTCCTTATATGCAGGCAGGGTAACTGGTTCCACCAATGGGCTTAACCGTAATATAATCATTTCTTCTTTATTACAACCATTTCAACACATGAAGGCTCACCCATTGGAGACTAGAAAAATTTATTGGGTTACTCAGTTGACCAGAGTATTATATGTATTATGGAACTGGAACAGAGGCCACACAAACTGAAGTCCTATAAGAAGGGCCCATAAAAAAAATCTGCATAATAGATTTCTCATAGGCTCTATGCTTTCTATTCTGGCAATACATCCATTTCAAAATCACATTAAGGAAGCAGGGAACATGGAGAATTTTCCAAATGCAGTACCTTGTGAATGAATATGAGACTTAGGTGCCCTACCATGACATTCCCAAGACATTACTGTTCTACTATCAATGCATTCTTATACCTCATCAAACTTTTCAGGAGCTTAATGTAATGCTACTTAGAAAATGTCCCACTCCTTGGTACCTATAACCCAAATTAGACTTGGCAAGTTGTAACTCACAGTAGTGCTTGCATTACACAGGATTCTCTCTCTCTCTCTGGTTGGCCTTTGCTATGTGGAGGAAGGGTTGACAGCGCTAACTTTAAAAAGGTTTATATCAAAAAAGATATATATTGATGATTATCAATAAATTATTTTTACTCTAAGAGGCCTTGGGACATATATCTTTTTTGATATAAACTTTTTTGCAGTTTGATTGCCTTTGGAACTGGGGCGGGTACCTTCGGCCAGGTTGAATAGTTATATGGACTCCCGATCCCTCAATTGAGAACAGCGCTAACTTCACACACAGAACAGAACAGTCTCTCATTAACTTGGGCTGCAGTGGTTTTTGAAATAAATAGTTAATACTTTATTTTCTAAATCTGATACAGTCTCTCTGATGTAAACCCACAGATTGTACAATGTTCAGTCACTTTACAGATACTTCAGACAGTTACTCCACTGCATGGTATTGTGCACAGGCAGATTATTAGTTACAAGGGAGTACTCACTTATCAGTGACCTAGTCCCCAGATCTTAAAAGATGCTCACAGTGGTTCCTTACTCCTATTAATGCACCATCTGCTTGAGTGTCAATGCTGCAAGGTGATACTGTGGGGCACTAAATCCTTCTGGTCTCCTTGTTGGAGCCTCAGGCTGCTCATTAACTAGTCTAAGCCTAACTTTTACTCCCAGAGTGAGCAATTACAGAATCTTCCTGACACTATTAAAACTTACTGATGTCTTCTTCCACCTTAAGCTCGCCAGCACTGAACACCCAAGTGGGGTCTAAAAAGATAGGACACATAGCGAGTTCCCTTTATAAAGACTAGGGATGCCTGATACTCTGGCCAATAACAGAACTGCCAGGGAATAACAACCCAGCCCCTGGCTTATGAAGACTGATTAAAGTAAAGATGAGCAAAACCTTTACCCTCTATCAAATAGTTTTGCACTAGAGAATATAATCAGATCCCCATGTTATTTTGATGTTAATGCAAATCCAGCATATTTTACTGCATTTATTACTAGATTGTGAAGAGTGGGCAGTGTTTTTGTAACACAATCCTGACAGCCACTATGACCTATGTGCTGCTTATGAGTGAATAAAATTGGGCTAAAACCACAGGCCACAAGATTTTCTTGGAATTTGCTTTGCACCCACGCACTATTTTGTATGAACTCCCCAATGTTTGCCAACTGAGATGAGTTGACCAAATGGGATTTTCAATAAGTTATTATTGTGATGAGACACTCGGTTGGCTGGTATTTATCCGTTTAAATCCCGCTACTTTTCTATACTCTGACTTACAGCTATACTCCAGAACAACAGTAAAAAAAATTAACAGATGCATTATAAACACTTGTTTTGCCATTATTTTTCAGTTTGGCTCATGAGGGTAGGCAAATAGAATCGGTACGCGCCAAGGCTCCCCACCATTGTGCCCTAGACAAGTGCCTCTTTGGCCAACCTCTAGTTCCAGCCCTGTAAATAGGGGTATGCTTCTCAAAGTGGAAAAAACTCCAGAGTGATTTTAATGTTTTAATGTGTGGTGTTTAGGGAACTTTTTTACGTGAGTTTGCACTGGAAAAAAACTGTGTCATTAGAATTTCAGCCTGCGTTTTGCTAAAAAATATCCCAATTTTTTTTTTGTGCTGGAGACAAAATATGAAAACATTTTGAAAAATGACAATTTCATTAGAAAAAATGTTCTCCAAAAGAATAGTCCATGTCCCGATTATTTTATTTATTAGGTTTTTGGAGAATGTTGCTCCTATTTGTCCTTCATCCATTCATAAATGCCCCCAAATGATCAACATTTTGGGGTCTATTTATGTAGCCTCGATTTTTCTGGTTGAGTTTTTTAAGGGGGGAAATTACTTTTTTAGAGGGGAAAAATTTTTTGGAGAACTATTATGCACCGAAACTGTTAAAAATCCAAATATGAATATACTCCAGCTAAAACCTGTCAAAATCATGTAAAAGGCAACGGCAGATGTCCCTTTAACAATCTAAAGATGTTTCTTGCCTTCATGATCTTCACGGCTTTTGGCAGCTGCTTTGGTCTTTTTTTTTTTTTTTTAAATATACCCCCCTGTTAAAATTTAACCAGATAACTTTGCATATGGACCTGTTTATAAAAGGGCCAATTTATTCAAATTTGAGAATTTTTAGTGATTGATGAAAATTACAGAATTACAGCAAAAAAATAAATAAAAATACAGTCTTAAATTTGAATTTCAAATATTTATCATTTGAACAAAAACAAAAAAATCTAATTAAAAAAATTGTCAGCTTAAACTTGGCAGGGGTCCATAAAAGTCAATGGGAGAAGTATTTTTAACATTCAAGCTATTTTACTTTTGGAGTTTTTTAAATAGTCAACTAAAATGAATGGAACATGAGTTTTTTTGTGTAAGTATGCCCAATTTGTTTTATCAAATTTAGAAAAAATTTAAACAAATTGATAAATCAGCCTCCCTGAGTGTCCACAGCAAGAACTGAAGAACCAGAACTTTGGAGATGAGCACCACAAGCAGCTTTGGTTTTCTTCAGGTATGAAAAACAAAAAAAAACGAATGCAAAAAGCTGTTTGGAGTATAACACATCATCAGTCTTTGCTCTCGCTGACAGACCCCTGCTGTTTTTCATTAGAAAACCACATTGATATTTTCACATGTGAAGTGGCACAGCCGCAGAGTGGGCCTGGAGACAAAAGTCGGACCTTCCAACAACACAAAAATAGCCAACTAAGAATTAACGAGTTTTGAAACAAGATCCTTAAAAATGACAACACTTTCACAAATGTTTTCTTACTACAGAGTTGGACATTCTATTCTCAAGACTATAATACCAAAGAGCATTTATCTGAACTATCACTGCTGAGTATTAATTAGAGGATAGGAAGTGGGATAAATAAGTGGAGGCTCCTGGTCGTTAGTATTGACAATATTCATGACATTTTGGGGTTCTTTTATTGAAGAAGCGGGTCAGGTGTAGTGATGGTAAAAAAAACACTGCCATGTTCTGTATCACAATCATGTTTTTATATTTTTATTGTGTTTCTTCCCCCACAATTTCACAATAAAAGTATGGCAGGTTTCGTAATTGAATGCCATCATTATACAGCAGAAAAGCCCAAACATTACTAATGCAGGGTCTACTTTTAGTCATATTGTCCCATTATGATCTGCATAAAAGCATTTTTAGCATCCAGTTCCATGGAAAATATTATTTAAATATTATTCAGGTACCTGTTGTATAGAATGCTCTGGACCAGATCATGGATTTTAGTAATTTAGTAGTTTGGATCTTCATACCTTAAGTCTACTAGAAAATCATGTAAACATTAAATAAACCCAATAGACTGGTTTTGCTTCCAATAAGGATTAATTATTTCTTAGTTGGGATGAAGTACAAGGCACAGGTATAGGACCTGCTATCCCGAATGCTCGGGACCTGGGGTTTTCCGGATAACAAATATTTCTGTAATTTGGATCTTCATACCTTAAAGGGATTCTGTCACAATAGTTTTTTTTCTAAAATTTACACTGCAAATAATTCACTCTACAATATAAAATTTCATTCCTGAATCAACAAGGGTATTTTTTTTAGTTGTAATATTGGTGTGTAGGTGCATCTCAGGTCATTTTGCCTAGTCATGTGCTTTAGAAAGAGCCAGCACTTTAGGATGGAACTGCTTTCTGGCGGGCTGTTGTTTCTCCTGCTCAATGTAACTGAATGTGTCTCAGTGGGACCTGGATTTTACTATTGAGTGCTGTTCTTAGATCTAACAGGCAGCTGTTATCTTGTGTTATTAGGCTGCGGGGGGTGGGGGGGTGATATCATTACAACTTGCAGTACAGCAGTAAAGAGTGACTGAAGTTTATCAGAGCACAAGTCACATGACTGGGGGCAGCTGGGAAACTGACAATATGTCTAGCCCCATGTCAGATTTCAAAATTAAATATAAAAAAATATATGAGAAATGGATTTCAGTGCAGAATTCTGCTGGAGCAGCAATATTAACTTTTAATAATTATCATTTAAAAAAAATTGGATTATTTGGATAAAATAGAGTCTATGGGAGACGGCCTTTCCGTAATTAGGTGCTTTCTGGATAACAGGTTTCTGGGTAACTGATCCCATACCTGTATTGATTTATCAATACATCATATTTTTTTATATTAAAACCCTTCACTCACAGAACACCATTGTGGGTTCAATCACTGGACATTTTGAGTTTGCTCTAAATCATATACACAATTTCTCTTTATCATTTTTTGGAGTTTTCCATTCATGTATAGTGAAACTAACTTTTAGCTTCTTCCCCAGTCTCCAGCAGCCCAACCCCTTCATTTGAAGGGAGTGAGTCGCCACCTTGTCCCACTGCTGACTCTTCATGCAACTGTCACTTTGGGTTTGGGAGGCTTTAAAAGGCTGTTAAACCAGTGTAAACATTAACTGCAACGTATCAAAGTCTCACACTGCCCCCAGGCCAGCAGTGCTGCTCTGTGGATAGGACACCAGTGGGACAAGCTGGAGACCTGGAGTCTATCACTCTGAGTTATTCGTGTGCTAGGGGAGGGGAATCAGTAATGGGATGAAGTGAAGGAGTCTGGAAAAGGGGAAGAGGAAAACCTGCATTTCTCGAGTGTACTAACCTGTATTTCTGTGTTTAGCTGGAAAGTGTCAGAATGCAATGCATAGTGCTAATTATGTAAGTATGTGACATAAGCTGATCATTTCATCAAAACCTTTGTAATTGCCCTGAAAAGTCAAACATCATTCAGTGCTATGGGATGTTAGAACTCCTAGAATGGCAGTGATGAGCTCTAACACCCTCCTGAATCCTGAAAATGAATGAGCATTGCTTTCAAATTAACAAAAGTTACTAGGGGGGAGTTAACTATTCGGAACAGCTCTTTTTCACTGCAGAATGTATAGGCAGACATTGCCCATTAGGATTACAAAATAGTTTTTGGTTCCAATGTGTAATGTGATAATACATAGACTTTTCCCTCTAACACTTAAGGGAGATTCACTCATTTATGACAACCGGTGATTAAATATTTCAAAAGCCCAATGTGTTCTAGGTAGTCAGGCTATTAAAGTGTCTGAAAGTCTTCTAATTCCATAAAGAGACTCCAGAGAACGGAAAAGAAATACTGTACATAATTTGCACTTTTGATTTGGTTCAAGTTTTATTCCAACCTCAAAGCGGAAGCAATCTGTCTGCCATCTCACAGATTTCTCCCGCAAGTTAAATGATTATTAAATATATTGTATCTGTATACATGTACATTATGTACATTATGGCTGAACGGTTACATTTTGAAAAAGAGACAAAAACGCACCAAAATATAAAAATAAATTAAATAAAAGGAGAAAAATAAAATGTTTTAATAAAAGCATTATAGATAATATCCAAAGTTTGCTGTGTCTTATACTTTGGAGAAGGATGTATTCAATCTGGTACAGAGTTATGACTTGATTACTATTATTATTATTATGATAGATAGATAGATAGATAGATAGATAGATAGATAGATAGATAGATAGATAGATAGATAGATAGATAGATAGATAGATGATAGATAGATAGATAGATAGATAGATAGATAGTGAGAAAATGAGAAAGAGAGAAATAAATAGATAGATAGATAGAAAGAAAGAAAGAAAGAAAGAAAGAAAGAAAGAAAGAAAGAAAGAAAGAAAGAAAGATGATAGATAGATGGATAGATAATACATATAGTGAATAAAGTACCCCCAGTTGCAAAATATAAGGATATTAGAAGTTACCGAGGAGTTTCATGACCAGATAAAAACACGAGGCTGAAGGCCTCGTGTTTTTATACAGGTAGTGGAACTCCGAGGTAACTTCTAATATCCTTATATTTTGCAACTGGGGGTACTTTATTTATTATAATACACAAGTTTCAGTGAGTCATGTGACAGAAATGACATCAGAACTCACCATTTATAACTGATGACATCAGAACTCACCGTTTATAAGGATATAATTTACAAGATATTCATGGCTTGATGAATAGAGATGATAGATAGATGATAGATAGATGATAGATAGATAGATAGATAGACAGACAGACAGACAGACAGACAGACAGTCAGACAGATAGATAGACGATACATTGATAGATAGATAGATAGATAGATGATAGATAGAAAGATATAGATAGAAAGATATAGATAGATAGAGAGAGAGAGAGAGAGAGAGAGAGAGAGAGAGAGAGAGAGAGAGAGAGAGCAGGGTGCCCAAATTTTTTGCAACGAGGGACAGATTTGGTGAGGTGAAAATATGTGGGGGCCAACCATTCAGCCCGACATTCTTTGAACCATTAATATTAAAGTACAGGAATCCAGTAGCCGTAGAAGTAATATTTGGGCACATTAGTGAAATGATCTGCCACTTGGTCTATACTGCTGCCTGTGAGCTGAAGGTGTTAGTAATAGACACGTACTGGCAGGGCCGCCATTAGAAATAACAGGGCCCCGTACAACAAAATTTTTGGGGCCCCCTGGGCCCCGCCCACACTGACGACCAAGCTCCACCCCATATCCCGCCCACTCCACATCGCAGTTAAAAGACCACACAGACATCAGCGCTAAAAAAGTAACCCCCCCACACACAAGTTGTAAAAAGCTATTGATGGTCAGGACCCCCTTATAAAAAATTGGGGCCCCAAAAAAAAAAAAAAAAAAAACATTGGTGGCAGGGGCCCCCTTATAAGTTTAAAAAAACTTGGGGCCCCAACAAAAAAAAAATGTAAAAAAAAAATAAAAAAAAACAAACATTGGTGGCAGGGGCCCCCTTATAAGTTAAAAACAAATTGGGGCTCCAAAAAAAAATTTGAAAAAATAATTTTTTTTTGAAAAAAAAAAAAAACATTGGCGGCAGGGGCCCCCTTATAAGTTAAAAGCAAATTGGGATCCCCCCAAAAAAATTTAAAAAAACATTTTTTTTTGAAAAAAAAACTGGTGGCAGGGGCCCCCTTATAAGTTAAAAACAAATTGGGGCCCCAAAAAAAAATTTGAAAAAAAAATAATTTTTTTTGAAAAAAAAAAACCATTGGTGGCAGGGGCCCCCTTATAAGTTAAAAACAAATTGGGACCCCAAAAAAATGTAAAAAAAAAAAATTAATTTTTTTAAAAAAAAACAATGGTGGCAAGGGGCCCCTTACGAGTTAAAAAAAAAAATTGGGGCCCCAAAAAAAAATGTTTTAAAAAAAAGATTGGTGGCAGGGGCCTATAGAATATTAAAATAATACATTGGTGGCCAGGGGATTAAAAAAAAAAAAACACACAAACTGGTGTTCAGTAGAATTGAACTCATGGCTTCAGTAATTCAACTTCGCCTCCTTTCGTGACTTCGGGTCTTTTCACCGCTTCAGGACTTCAATTTCGGCTGTTTTCGTGACTTCGGGTCTTTGCGCTGCTTCAGGACTTCGGCTTCGGCTGTTTTCGTGACTTCGGGTCTTTTCAGCGCTCCGTGACTTCGGGTCTTTTCGGCGCTTCGGGACTTCGGCTTTTTCCGTGACTTCGGGTCTTTTCGCGCATCGGCTTCGGCTTTTCGGCACTTCCGCATTCGGCAACGCAAGAGGCAAGACGTACGGCTCGGGCGCTCGTAAGGGGGGCCCGGATCTTCAAAAAATGCAGCGCTGCCGGGCCCCCCTTTATGCCCGGGCCCGGTACGCTTGTCCCCCCTGTCCCCCCCTGATGGCGGCCCTGAGTACTGGCACATAGTGACGCCATACTTCTTTAGTTTACTGGATTGGCACGTCAGGACGTCTATTGCACCTTCAGCCCTAAAGAAGTATGCGAAAACAACGCGTCTCTACGTGCCAGTACGTGTCTATTACTAACACCTTCAGCACACAGGCAGCAGTATAGACCAAGTGGCAGATCATTTCACTAATGTGCCTTAATATTACTTCTATGGGATTCCTGTTCCCACTGTGCTGGGGGGCCTCATTATTATTCATTTCATGACGGAGGCTGAGGGTCGGTGTAAATTTGAAAAAGGGCCGCAATCGGCCCCCGGATCGCACTTTGGACATGCCTGATCTGGAACAACATCTGGAGCAACGGTGAGAACACTCTTATGTATGGCAGCCAGCAAAGGTATGCAAGTAAGACACCTAGATGAGAAAACTGCATTTCTTTATGGTGAAATTGATGAAGACCTAGACATGGAAGAACCAGCTGGTATTGTGAATCCAGAAACCAGAGATTTGGTATACAAGCTTCAGAAGGGCCTATATGGATTTAAGGTGCCAGAACCTGGAATGAGGAAATAAATCAAGTCCTACATGGAGGATTTTCCAGAAGCAAAACAGATCCATGTCTTTACAGTAAGAAAGAAAACAACACATGGATATATGTATTGATCTATGTGGAAGATGTGCTAGTCTGTTGTGAGCAAGAAGGGGACAGTGGTGATATTGTTCAAAGACTAGAGGCAAAATTTGAAACCAAGGATCATTTTGAGAATCTGATTGAAATAATGAATCTTATGGAATAATCTCTATACTGTTGAAAAGGGGTGTTGGAAAACAACAGACAGAGATTGTTCCAGGGGATATTACTTAATGCAGGGAGGGTCTCTTGTTGCTTAGCAATGTGATGTCATGTTTGACCTGTAACCCTGTGGGATTTTCTTCTTCCTCTTCCTGTGTGTGTGCTCTCTATTCCTGATGCGCACATGTTATGATGAGTAACCAAGTTACTGTTCACACAGAAGTTGGTGCATCACTTACAGAGAAGCTGCACATGTAGTTCAGATCAGCTCTCTGCTAACAAAGACCAAATCAAACAACAGGGTCGGACTGGCGCTGGGGGGGCCACCGGGTTACTAACCTCCAGGGCCCCCCACGAGTATGCGCGAACATTGGAGCACACGCCTGCGTGCGAGTGCCGATGCCATGCCTGTGTGCGAAAATTCTTTCCGGGAGATCAGGGTTGGGGGGCCCAAAGATTGGGGGAGGGGGTCTGGGTCGGCAGGGGTTTTTTCCCGGTGTCCCGCCATCCCAGTCCAACACTGTCAAACAATGAGTCGTATTCTGCAGCCCCCAATCAATACAGATTTTCTGTCATATAATTTTCATTATAGTAACCGGTTCATGGTGGTTTCCTTTGGAAATTGCAACTCTCCTGCATTTTTTTTCCATCCAGCATTGTAGCCATTAAAGGGCATGTAAAGTCTAAAATAGAATGAGGCTAGAAATGCTGTATTTTGTATACTAAATATAAACATGAACTTACTGCACCACAAGCCTAATCAAACATATAATTTATGCTTTCAAAGTTGGCTACAGGGGGTCACCATCTTGTAACTTTGTTATACATCTTTGCAAGACTAAGACTGTGCACATGCTCAGTGTGGTCTGGGCTGCTTAGGGATCATCATAAACAAAGCTGCTTGAGTTCTGCATGGCTGGGAAGTAAGGCGGGGGCTCCCCCTGCTGTTCATAAGTATGATTGTTTCCCTGCTCAGCAGTTAGGGACCGTCTGACAATTCCTATCCACAGCAGTAAATGAAGGGAGAATTTCACTGCATACAGTCAGGTTTCTTATAAAAACAGTACACATTTTTTAATTAAAGTATATTGGAGATAGGTTTCTTTTTCATTAAAGAAAGTAAAAATGGGATTTAATTTTTTTGCCTTTACATGCCCTTTAAGGATAGCAAATATATTAAGCAGCATCTCCAACTTGCCAGCTCTTTTCAATTAAATGTGGAAGGCTGGACACTCATGACAATGATTATGATGCATCGCAAATGTGATCTGATATAAAACTGTTTCATGCACGTTATTATATGATATGCTCTGGCCAAATGGAGCTGCTAAAAAATAGCGCAACCCGTAGCACGTGGTGTGTATTTATTAGTGTGGCATGTAGGTAACTCCGTGACTAGTATTATACAATTTGCATAGGGATTGTGGAAGTGCCTTAAGGCAACTAAACAGTTGGCCAGTTAAGGAGGATGTAGAAGTCAAATCTTATTCTTTGCTCCTTGTCTTCATGGAACAACCGGCTTAATACTGGAAGTGTCTGTAAATATGCAGCGGAGCCTGAAATGGGCTGCACATAGTAAGTAATACCCCCTCAGGGAGATGCTTCATTAGGGAATGTCTGGCCGACGTGTTGAGCTGAGGATAAATGTGCTGCAGCCAATACAGGGACTAGACATTTTAATTACTTGTACAGCAAACCTCACTATGATGAGCACATTTTTCTCGCCACATAGCGAAATTCCTCGTTTCGCCATCTGAAATTTGTTTTCACAAAACTGCAAAAAAAATTCAGTGCAGAAAATTTTTTGCTGAGAACCCCCCCAACCCATTCACTTCAATGCATTTTGAGAAAAAAAAGTTGCATCACTTATAAAGAGATATATATGACCAATATGTACCCCCACTATTCAAATGGACCTAAGCGTACGAGAACTAACAAAGCTTTGCTAGGCAGAAATGATCGTTAGCGCAAGTTCTCTAAGAAATGCCCGCAGTAGTGATGGACGAATTTGTCCATTTTTGGTGAAAAATTCACGAGACGCAAGATTTGACACTGACCGCAATTCGTGATCGACAAAAAAAGACACCGGCGACAATTGGACACACACGTATTTTATCCAATTGCATTAAAGTCAATGGGCGTGCCGTAAATTGTCGCCGCCATCAAATTGTCGCCCATGCCGGAATTGTCTCCGGCGCCGGAATAGTTGCAGCAATTTTGCGAATTTATTCACCGGCGGCAACCAAAATTTGCAACTGGCGAATAAATTTGCCAGCGCTGACTTTAATTTACGCTAGTGAAACTTCGCCAGCGTTATGCTGCTGAGACGCAACTTTGCATTTTAGTGAGTTACCATATGCGCTGACGAAGTGGCGCGAAGTGTTGCGGAGCGTTCGCTGAGCCATTTATGTGAATATGCCCCAAAGTGCACCTATATTTGCTTCATTGTTGAACTTTTTGTCATTGAGTTTGTGTTTATAAAGGAGAATAAACAGTCAAGGAGAGATGCACCGATCAAAGTCAATGTGAGAGAAAACAATTCTAGGGGCCGGCAATTGTCCTTCAGCCTCCGTGTTTTTTATTCACAGGCTTCAATGAAGCTCAGTTACCAGAACCAGATACTTGCGTTACGTTTTTGCCACAAAAATAAAAGGGGTTATGGGTGTTTCTTCTCCCAGACACAATGATACCTCTATTAGCATCACGTTCCCATGCAGAAGAATGTGAGACTAATGTGCAGCTGTATGCGGAAGGTTCATCATCATTCCAATTCCTCAACGAAACACAACATTGGGCCTCACTGTACTTCATAGCTTCCCCATGTAAAGATTAAAACAACTGTTGGAAATCAGTATGCTTTGGAATATCGCTGAGTCGTAAAGTAGATCTGGTTTCATTTGTCTTGCATGCGGCAGTACAGCCCAGCACAAAACTCGGGATATTCCAGTCAATTTAGGCTACATTCCTAATAAAATGATATCACGCCAATACTTTGCTTTTTTTTTTTTGTTTCACAGAGCAGCAAACGTGACGGAAGAGTAATGCTGCAAAGATTCTGGTAAATGAAAACCTTGATGGAATTCAAATCATTGGCCTGACATCAAGCAGAAAATATATTCAAACGCACATGGAAATATCCCTTCATTGCGCTCAACTTGCCCATGTTTCACAAGAAAGGGTAAATTAAACACCGATGTGTGAGGAAGAGACCCCAGCAACTAGAAACAAGCGCGTATAACTAGAGGGACAATTTATCAAAGGTATTCATTCATTAATTCATTTTATGAAATGAAGGGGCCTATTTATGAAGCCTCGGTTCTTTATGGTAGAGATTTTTAGGAGGAAAACGAGATTTTTGGAGAAAAAAATTTTTTGTTATGCTTCAAAGCTGCTAAAAAAAACGAATCCTAAAATACTCCAGCTAAAACCTGTTGAAATCATGTAAAAGTCAATAGCAGATGACCCCTTTAACAATTTGAAAATGTTTCTTGCCTTCATGATGTTCAAGGGTTTCAGGCTTGATTTCATTTGATAATCTGAAAAAAAGTCGCGTTTTCGACGTCAAATCAAAAAAGTCACACAATTCGTTTCGCCGCATGGTTTTGTCGCAATTTCTTCCCTTTTTTTCCTTCTTCTTTAAAAAAAAAAAGAAATTGCGGAAAGGAATTGCACGTGCTTTTTTTTCAGATTTAATGGTAAATTAAAGCGATTCAGATTTGGGAGTAGTAGCTTTTTATACAGTATATATATATATATATATATATATATATATATATATATATATATATATATATATATATATATATATATATATATATATATATATATATATATAGTGATAAAGTTGAATTTTAGTAAATATCTCCCTAAATGTTTATGAAATAGAAACTTAGGGGCACATTTACTAAGGGTCGAATTTCAAAGTTAAAAAACTTTGAAATTCGACCATCGAATTTGATACTTCGATAGTCAAAGTATTTTTTCGATCGAAAACAGCCATTTTCGATCAAACTCAAAATCGTTCAATTGATCGATTAATTGTTAGAATGAAAAGATTCGAACGATTTTACAAAAAAATACTTGGACTACTCAAAGTTTATAGGAGGTCCCCCATAGGCTAAACAGCAATTCAGCAGGTTTAAGGTGGCGAAGTGTCGAAGTCTACGTTTTTTAAAGAGACAGTACTTCGGTTTTTGAATTCAAAGTTTTTTAATTTCGAATTTAATTTTTGCCTATTCAATGGTAAAAGTACCCAAAAATTACTTCGAAAATTCAACGTTTTTGAATTTGAAAATTCACTTCGACCCTTAGTAAATGGGCCCCTTAGTGAAGTATTTACTTGTTTCTGGAAATGCAAAAAAAAAATAAAGCAAAAGAAACACTGCAAAACTCAATTCAACATTTTTCCCAGTGATGGCGCAAACTTATTTAAGAAAAAACTTGAATGACAAAACATGTGTTTCCAGAAATAAGGTAAAACAATCATCCCAGATTAATAGTTATTTAAAGTGTATTTGTGCTTAAAGTGATATTTCTCCAAAGTTTATATAAAGTTTTGCCTAATGTATTGAGAAATTTATGTTTTTTTCTTGCTCCAAACACATTCTACAGTCATTTGTGAAAAATTTTGCAAAACCAGGGAAAAATTCACCAAATGGTGAAATTTTGCTAAATATTTTCAAATGCATTGGAATCATTGGTTGGTTTTTTTCCTTTTTTTCATTACAAATTCATTGGAGTCAAAAGACATATTTGTCAAATCAAAAGATTTGTTTCTGGCAAAAAAAATGCATAACAAGATATGAGAAAACTTTCGCCACTTGCGAATAAATGAGCTCATCCCTAGTTATTGATCAGTTTATGATTTATTCAACTAAATAAACAGGAGTCTGACTTTGACAAGGCTACTTTTACCTAGAATTAATTGTTTTTTTTAGGAAACCAGTCCATTGTCACATGGCTATAATGCTGTATTTGAGATGAATAAGCTTGTTCCCTCTTAAAGGGATTCTGTCATGGGAAAAAAATTTTTTCCCAAAATGAATTAGTTAATAGTGCTGCTCCAGCAGAATTTTGCACTAAATCCATTCCTCAAAAGAGCAAACAGATTTTTTTATATTCAATTTTGAAATCTGACATGGGTCTTGACATATTGTCAATTTCCCAGCTGCCCCAAGTCATGTGACTTGTGCTCTGATAAACTTCAATCACACTTTACTGCTGTACTGCAAGCTGGAGTGATATCACCCGCTCCCTTTTCCCCCCCAGCAGCCAAACAAAAGAATGATGGGGAGGTAACCAGATAACAGCTCCCTAACACAAGATAACAGCTGCCTGGTAGATCTAAGAACAACACTCAATAGTAAAAACCCATGTCCCACTGAGACACATTCAGTTACATTGAGAAGGAAAAACAGCAGCCTGCCAGAAAGCATTTCTGTCCTAAAGTGCAGGCACAAGTCACATGACCAGGGGCAGCTGGGAAATTGAAAAAATGTCTAGCCCCATGTCAGATTTCAAAATTGAATATAAAAAAATCTGTTTGCTCTTTTGAGAAATAGATTTCAGTGCAGAATTCTACTGGAGTAGCACTATTAACGGGTTCGTTTTGAAAAAAACATGTTTTCCGATGACCCTTTAAGGTGGTTATAGACGTAGAAATCCAAATGAGCGGATCTCTTCCCGATATGCCCACATTGAAGTGGGCAAAACAGGGCTGATCCGATCGTGGGCCCTAGAGCCCAACAATTGGATCCGAACTGAGGCCAAACAGGTGGTCGGATCGTGGGACCACATCAACGAAAAGATGCAGCTGTGACCGACGGGATTTTGCGGCTGCGACGACGAGATTTTCCAACCTGCCCGATCGGCATCTGGCCAACTTTCGGGCAGATATCAATTGGGAAAGCCCATCGTGGGGTTCTTTACACGGGCCAATAAGCTGCCGACTTGGTCTGTCGGCAGCTTTTATCGGCCTGCGTATGGAGGCCTTAAGAACTACCACTGGCAAAAATTCAATAGCGATTGCTGTACAACTCAAATTACCAGCAATAATGAGTGGAAAAAACAGAAAGATAAAACTAATATAGTGTAGAATCTTAAATAACATTCACACCCATCATGTTAATAGGATCTTAAATCGGTGTGCCCCTTCTAATAAGTATAGCAAGTGAAGTGATTACGTTTATCACACGTGCAATATTAACTATGTGCAAGAGGGATTAGGGTAGTTCCAATACCCACATTAGAATAATTGCTTTAATTCTAGCGGTCGTTTGTACTCACAAGAACGCAAAAGATTATGGCGATATCAGAATAGAGGTGCTGAGAAAACCACTCTTGGAGGAAGCCTGTTGGCGAAACGCGTTAGTGGTGAACTAAGAATGCGGAAGCAAAGTTTCACAAGCGGACGCATGCGCAGTGAATCCTGAGAGACGCTAAGGGAGAAACACAGCGTAACTAGTGAGGCGGGAATTCTCGGGGAATTTGCCCGTTTTGACGCCGTAGGCCCGTAGACAAAAATCGCTGTTTCGCAAATTTTTCCCCAGTTTAGTGAATTTCGAGGGAAATTCACAAAATTTGTGGCGAAGTGAAATGGGACAAATTCGTCACTTTTTATTGCCCACATAAGGACATAAGAAGACCGAAAGTGGGGATCAAGCACCTCTATTCTGATATCGCCATAATCTTTTGCGTTCTTGTGAGTACAATCGACCGCTAGAATTAAAGCAATTATTCCTAATCCCTCTTGCACATAGTAACTATTGCACGTGTGATAACCTTAATCACTTCACTTGCATTTAAGGTGGCCATACACGGGCCGATAAAAGCTGCCGACAGACCGAGTCGGCAGCTTATTGGCCTGTGTATGGGGACCCCCGACGGCTTCCCCGATCGAGATCTGGCCGAAAGTCGGCCAGATCTCGATCGGATAGAACTAAAAATCCTGTTGGATCGCGGCCGCATCTGTTCGTTGACCGCCCGTTCATTAGGATAAGATTTGTTGGGCCCTAGGGCCCATGATCGGATCAGCCCGATATTGCCCACCTCAAGGTGGGCATATCGGAGAGAGATCCGCTCGTTTGGCTACATCACCAAACGAGTTGATCTCTCCGTGTATGGCCACCTTTAAGCTCCTCTTAACACAAAGGGAGTGAATGTTATTTAAGATTCTACACTATATTAGTTTTATCTTTCTGTTTTTTCCACTCATTACCGGTGGTAATTTGAGGTGTACAGCGATCACTATTAAATTGCTGATGTTTGAAGATCGGGGAGAGCCTTGCCGTGTCGCTGGACTGGGGATACACTGGGCTTGAGATTTCATTTTGTGTCACTATTTGTACCACCCGTCAAGCCATACAGCTGGCTGCTTGAACATATGGCGGCTGAATTTAAAGGGCACGTCTATCCAGCCTTCTCTTGCTGTACAAAGGGATAAAAGAGCTCAGAGCCATGTCTACACTCTACACTTGATAGTTACAGTTTTAACAGTTCTGCACATCTGGTTTGTACTAAAAACCTGCATTGTAAAACTCTGGCAATGTAAGAGCAATGCCCTGCCCAGGATGACTTTATACAGGCACCTTGTGTCGTGTAAGTGTCTGATCTTTTCCTGTCGTTAAACACACAGGCTTTTTATGGCAAACTCATTGTTAGTTTAACCTCGGCTGCTACTATCGGCCAGAGCAACTGCCAACCGCGCTTCCCTCCTGAGATCAGGCCTCCTAACCTCCCAGGCACCTCAAATGTCAGCCACTTCCTATATCCTATTAGGCAGGGGATCATAAAGAAATTTAATAGGAGGACACGTATTTAACTCTCTAGTATTGCATCAATACTTTCATTTAATGGAGAAGGACATTTTAGGGGCAAAAATAGTAAAATGGCACATTTGAGGCTAAAAATGCAGCTCCCTAAAGCAGTTGTTCACCTTTGAATTAACACTCAGGGGCAAATTTATCAAAGATCGAGGTGAATTTTTGACTTAACAAAATTTGAATTTCAAGCTATTTTTGTGTACTTCGACTAGGGAATAGTCCAAATTTGATTTGAATTTGAAAAAAATTTGAAAACTAGAATATCAATTTAGGCTACATTCTTAATAAAATGATATCACGCCAATACTTTGCTTTTTTGTTTGTTCCACAGAGCTGCAAACATGACGGAAGTGTAATGCTGCAAAGATTCTGCTAAATGAAAACTGGGACCTTGATGGAATTCAAATCATTGGCCGGCATCAAGCAGAAAATATATTCAAATGTACATGGAAATATCCCATCATGGCGCTCAACTTGCCCATGTTTCACAAGAAAGGGTAATGGAAACACGGATGTGTGAGGAAGAGACCCCAGCAACTAGAAACAAGCGCGTATAACTAGAGGGACAATTTATAAAAGGTATTAATTAATTAATTTTATGAAATGAAGGGGCCTACTTATGAAGGCAAATTTATCAAAGATCGAGGTGAATTTTCAAAGAAAAAAATTAGAATTTCGAGCTATTTTTGTGAACTTCGACTAGGGAATAGTCCAAATTTGATTCGAATTTGGAAAAATTAAAAAAACTAGAATATCAAAATGTATCATGTTCTGTCTCTTTAAAAAATTCAAATTCGACTATTCACCATCTAAAACCTGCCAATTTGCTCTTTTGGCCTATTGGGGACCTCCTAGAACCTATTTGGAGTCAATTGGTGAACTTTGAAAAATTTAACTTTTTTTGGGAAAAACTTTGAATCGAATTCGATCGAATGCAATATTCCTTTGATTCATACGATTCAAATTTGGCCGACTACGGACCTATTCGATCAAAAACTGACCTATTCGACCAAAAAAAAAAGTTTGACTCAATTTCGGTTGGTCTTCTTTTCAATTCGAAATTGGACCCTTGATAAATATGCCCCTTAGAGACACATTTATCAAAAGTCGAATTTGGAATTTATGTGAGTTTTTTAAAACTCCCCTAAACTCCCATAAATTTGAAATTCGACCCATCGAAATTTATAATTAAAATCTAATTTTTTCAACTCGGATGAAAAGTAATGACCAGAAAATTCTAATTGAATTTCAATAGAATTCGATCAGACTCAATTCAAGTTTTTTTTCTTTGAAAAACTCAAATGCCAGGAAGGCTGCAAACATCTCCAAATTGATCCCTGGACCTCTCCTATTGACTTAAACAGCAATTTGGCAGGTTTTAGGTGGCGAATAGTCGAATTCGAAATCTTGAAGGACCAGAGTATGATAAATTTCAAAAATCTAATTAGAATTTTTTGAAAAACTCAAATTGAATTTGGATAATTCCCTAGTCAAATTTATTTTAAAAAAATTCTAAAATTCGAATTTGAAATTTCAATTCGACCCTTAATAAAGCTGCCCCTTAGTATAATGAGACAATTTGCCGCTGGTTTTCATTTTTTTCTATTTAGCTTTTTATTCAGCAGCTCTCCAGTTTGCAATTTCAACAATCTGGTATCTAGGGTGCAAATTACCCTAGCAACCATGCATTGATTTGAATAAGAGACTGAAATATGAATAGGAGAGGCCTGAATAGAAAGACGAGTAATAGAAAGTAGCAATAACAATACATTTATGGACTTAAAGGGCATGTAAAGTCTAAAATAGAATAAGGCTAGAAATGCTGTATTTTGTATACTAAATATAAACATGAACTTACTGCACCACAAGCCTAATCAAACAAATAATCTATGCTTTCAAAGTTGGCTACAGGGGGTCACCATCTTGTAACTTTGTTATACATCTTTGCAAGACTAAGACTGTGCACATGCTCAGTGTGGTCTGGGCTGCTTAGGGATCATCATAAACAAAGCTGCTTGAGTTCTGCATGGCTGGGAAGTAAGGTGGGGGCTCCCCCTGCTGTTCATAAGTATGATTGTTTCCCTGCAGAGCAGTTAGGGATCATCTGACAATTCCTATCCACAGCAGTAAATGAAGGGAGAATTTCACTGCATACAGTCAGGTTTCTTATAAAAACTGTACACATTTTTTAATTAAAGTATATTGGAGATAGGTTTCTTTTTTATTAAAGAAAGTAAAAATGGGGTTTTATTTTTTTGCCTTTACATGCCCTTTAACCCTTTAACTGCCAAGAACGTAGCTCCTACGTTCTTTGAAAAAAGGCTTTAAGTGCCAAGAACGTAGGAGCTACGTTCTTTACTAAAACAGCTCTCTCTCTGCACACACTGCAAAATCAGCGTGCAGAGAGGAGCAGCTAGCAGCAGAACCCCCTAGGCAACGAGCTTACCTGAAAAAGATCGGCGATCCTCCACTCCAGAGTCGCAGAGAGACGCAGCAACAGCAGCAACCGATTCAGCAGCTTCCATGTCCCAAGCATCAGCACAGCACATGTTCCTGCTCCGCCCACGCACTTCCTGGTGCTGTGACTCAGCGTGTTTCAACTGAAAAGCACTGAAAAGGACTCCTCTTCATCTAGATTTGGTAAGTGCCCCTTATTTTACTTATTTACAGGTATTTACAGGCATTTACAGGCATTTACATATACACAGTACACATACTAGTAAAAGTAGTTTTTTTTTTTTTTTTGATTTTCTGATTTTTTTGATTTTTCAAACTTTTGCACATATATTACATACTCAAATACATATATGCAAATATTTATACACTTTTTAGAGCTGTACATCCATGCATACACAAACACACACTTATAGGGGTTTTTTTTTGTTTTTTTAGTTCATTTTCTAAGTTTCCCTTATGTTATTTCCCTAAAAACTTTAGATTTCACAGCATGACTACTGGATCAAGCATTCTGACCTCTAACCACGCTGTCGGATCAGTTATTTTGTTATTTCGTTGATTTTCCTAATTGTATTTGCTTTTTTGTGATTTTTATTGCAGTTTTATGCTTGCATTGTTTTTCCTTATGTAATGTTTTAGCCTCATTTACACTTTGATAATTTGGGATAGAAACATATTTTTAGCAACTCTGTGTTCGTCAGAATGTGTACTTTCCAAAAATATATGGTTTTGGGGGGTCTTTGTACTGTTAGGGGGTCTTACGGCACATTATATTCAGTCAGAGTGCTATGTTCACAGGAGGCGAATTGACGGCTGAGAAAATTCTTATGCACTGTTTTTATTTGGGGTCTGCACGTGCCCACCTGCTTTGGTTTATCTATGCATATTGGGCATCAAACTGTTCAGTAGACCCTTAGTGTCAATATTTATGGTGTTTTCTAATTGTATGTAAGAAATTGGGTGAGATAAATGCGACCAACTGCAATATTTTTAGGCGATTTTCAGAAATGTCATAAAAACCGCTGCCTTTAGCATAGTATTGCAGTATGTAAGTTTGGAGTAGAAAGACAATTATAGCAAATTTTTATTTAGCAGAATGTGTACTTTCCAAAAATATATGGTTTTGGGGGGTCTTCGTACTGTTAGGGGGTCTTACGGCACATTACATGGAGTCAGAGTGCTATCTTCACAGAAGGCGAATTGACAGCCGAGAAAATTCTTAAGCACTATTTTCATTTGGGGTCCGCACGTGCCCACCTGCTTTGGTATATCTATGCATATTGGGCATCAAACTGTTCAGTAGACCCTTGGTGTCAATATTTATGGTGTTTTCTAATTGTATGTAAGAAATTGGGTGAGATAAATGCGACCAACTGCAATATTTTTAGGCGATTTTCAGAAATGTCATAAAAACCGCTGCCTTTAGCATAGTATTGCAGTATGTAAGTTTGGAGTAGAAAGACAATTATAGCAAATTTTTATTTAGCAGAATGTGTACTTTCCAAAAATATATGGTTTTGGGGGGTCTTCGTACTGTTAGGGGGTCTTACGGCACATTACATGGAGTCAGAGTGCTATCTTCACAGAAGGCGAATTGACAGCCGAGAAAATTCTTAAGCACTATTTTCATTTGGGGTCCGCACGTGCCCACCTGCTTTGGTATATCTATGCATATTGGGCATCAAACTGTTCAGTAGACCCTTGGTGTCAATATTTATGGTGTTTTCTAATTGTATGTAAGAAATTGGGTGAGATAAATGCGACCAACTGCAATATTTTTAGGCGATTTTCAGAAATGTCATAAAAACCGCTGCCTTTAGCATAGTATTGCAGTATGTAAGTTTGGAGTAGAAAGACAATTATAGCAAATTTTTATTTAGCAGAATGTGTACTTTCCAAAAATATATGGTTTTGGGGGGTCTTCGTACTGTTAGGGGGTCTTACGGCACATTACATGGAGTCAGAGTGCTATCTTCACAGAAGGCGAATTGACAGCCGAGAAAATTCTTAAGCACTATTTTCATTTGGGGTCCGCACGTGCCCACCTGCTTTGGTATATCTATGCATATTGGGCATCAAACTGTTCAGTAGACCCTTGGTGTCAATATTTATGGTGTTTTCTAATTGTATGTAAGAAATTGGGTGAGATAAATGCGACCAACTGCAATATTTTTAGGCGATTTTCAGAAATGTCATAAAAACCGCTGCCTTTAGCATAGTATTGCAGTATGTAAGTTTGGAGTAGAAAGACAATTATAGCAAATTTTTATTTAGCAGAATGTGTACTTTCCAAAAATATATGGTTTTGGGGGGTCTTCGTACTGTTAGGGGGTCTTACGGCACATTACATGGAGTCAGAGTGCTATCTTCACAGAAGGCGAATTGACAGCCGAGAAAATTCTTAAGCACTATTTTCATTTGGGGTCCGCACGTGCCCACCTGCTTTGGTATATCTATGCATATTGGGCATCAAACTGTTCAGTAGACCCTTGGTGTCAATATTTAGGGTGTTTTCTAATTGTATCTAAGAAATTGGGTGAGGTAAATGCGACCAACTGCAATATTTTTTGGTGATTTTCAGAAATATCATATAAACCACTGCCTTTAGCGTTGCTTTGCAGTATGTACATTTGGAGCAGAAAGATAGTTTTAGCAAATTTTTATTCGGCACAAGGTGTACTTTCCAAAAATATATGGTTTTGGGGGGTCTTCGTACTGTTAGGGGGTCTTACGGCACATTATATGGAGTCAGAGTGCTATCTTCACAGAAGGCGAATTGACAGCGAGGAAATTCTTAAGCACGATTTTCATTTGGGGTCCGCACGTGCCCACCTGCTTTGGTATATTTATGCATATTGGGCATCAAACTGTTCAGTAGACCCTTAGCGTCAATATTTATGGTGTTTTCTAATTGTATATAAGAAATTGGGTGAGATAAATGCGACCAACTGCAATATTTCTAGGAGATTTTCAGAAATATCATAAAAACCACTGCCTTTAGCGTTGCTTTGCAGTATGTACGTTTGGAGTAGAAAGACAGTTTTAGCAAATTTTTATTCGGCAGAAGGTGTACTTTCCAAAAATATATGGTTTTCTGGGGTGAACCTAGTTTTTTGTACCTTTGCCTGTTGCAAAATGCTGTATATGTGCTGGTTATGCAGTATCTGGAATTACAGAACTCGTATGGGGTGTCTTCTTTCTGGGGCCCCTATACGCCACATACTTAGGGGTACCTATGCATATTGGGTATCAAACTGTTCAGCGTACCCCAGACTTTCATGTTTAGGGAGTTTTATATTGCTATATATTGATATGTAGGAGATACAATGCTTTAGAGTTGGAGTATTGAGGAGATTTTTGTATATGTCATAAAAATTGCGAAATGTAGGAAAGCTTTGCGGCTTGGTACTTTGGAGTAGAAAATCGTGCCTACCCATTTTAGATTTGTCAGAATGTGTACTTTCCAAAAACATATGGTTTTCTGGGGTGAACATAAATTTTTGTACTTTTGCCCCTTGAAAAATGCTGTAAATGTGCTGATTTTGCAGTATTTGGAATTACAGAACTGTCTTCGTTCTATGGCCCCTATATGCCATATACTTATGTGTACCTATGCATATTGGGCATCAAATTGTTCAGCAGACCCTTGGCTTTCATATTTAGGGTGCTTTTTCTTGGTATATAATGATATGTGGGAGATACGATGCTTCAGAGTTGCAATATTGAGGTGATTTTCTGTAATGTCATAAAAATTGCCAAATGTAGGAAGCTTTACGGCTTGGTACTTTGGAGTAGAAAGACGTGCATACCCATATTAGATTCGTCAGAATGTGTACTTTCCAAAAACATATGGTTTTCTGGGGTGAACATACATTTTTGTACTTTTGCCCCTTGAAAAATGCTGTAAATGTGGTGATTTTGCAGTATTTGGAATTCCAGAACTGATAACTCGTATGGGGTGTCTTCGTTCTGGGGCCCCTATACGCCACATACTTAGGTGCACCTATGCATATTGGGCATCAAACTGTTCAGCGGACCCTGGGCTTTCATGTTTAGGGAGTTTTATCTTGGTATATAATGATATGTGTGAGATACGATGCTTCAGGGTTGCAATATTGAGGTGATTTTCTGTAATGTCATAAAAATTGCCAAATGTAGGAAAGCTTTACGGCTTGGTACTTTGGAGTAGAAAGATGTGCATACCCATATTAGATTCGTCGGAATGTGTACTTTCCAAAAACATATGGTTTTCTGGGGTGAACATACATTTTTGTACTTTTGCCCCTTGAAAAATGCTGTAAATGTGCTTATTTTGCAGTATCTGGAATTCCAGAACTGATAACTCGTATGGGGTGTCTTCGTTCTGGGGCCCCTATACGCCACATACTTAGGTGCACCTATGCATATTGGGCATCAAACTGTTCAGCGGACCCTGGGCTTTCATGTTTAGGGAGTTTTATCTTGGTATATAATGATATGTGGGAGATACGATGCTTCAGAGTTGCAATATTGATGTGATTTTCGGCAATGTCATAAAAATTTCGAAATGTAGGAAAGCTTTGTGGATTGGTACTTTGGAGTAGAAAGACGTGCATACCCATATTAGATTCGTCAGAATGTGTACTTTACAAAAACATATGGTTTTCTGGGGTGAACATACATTTTTGTACTTTTGCCCCTTGAAAAATGCTGTAAATGTGGTGATTTTGCAGTATTTGGAATTCCAGAACTGATAACTCGTATGGGGTGTCTTCGTTCTGGGGCCCCTATACGCCACATACTTAGGTGCACCTATGCATATTGGGCATCAAACTGTTCAGCGGACCATGGGCTTTCATATTTAGGGTGTTTTATCTTGGTATGTAATGATATGTGGGAGATACGATGCTTCAGAGTTGCAATATTGAGGTGATTTTCTGTAATGTCGTAAAAATTGCCAAATGTAGGAAAGCTTTGCGGCTTGGTACTTTGGAGTAGAAAGACGTGCATACCCATATTAGATTCGTCAGAATGTGTACTTTCCAAAAACATATGGTTTTCTGGGGTGAACATACATTTTTGTACTTTTGCCCCTTGAAAAATGCTGTAAATGTGCTTATTTTGCAGTATCTGGAATTCCAGAACTGATAACTCGTATGGGGTGTCTTCGTTCTGGGGCCCCTATACTCCACATACTTAGGTGCACCTATGCATATTGGGCATCAAACTGTTCAGCGGACCCTGGGCTTTCATGTTTAGGGAGTTTTATCTTGGTATGTAATGATATGTGGGAGATACGATGCTTCAGAGTTGCAATATTGAGGTGATTTTCTGTAATGTCATAAAAATTGCCAAATGTAGGAAAGCTTTGCGGCTTGGTACTTTGGAGTAGAAAGACGTGCATACCCATATTAGATTCGTCAGAATGTGTACTTTCCAAAAACATATGGTTTTCTGGGGTGAACATACATTTTTGTACTTTTGCCCCTTGAAAAATGCTGTAAATGTGCTTATTTTGCAGTATCTGGAATTCCAGAACTGATAACTCGTATGGGGTGTCTTCGTTCTGGGGCCCCTATACTCCACATACTTAGGTGCACCTATGCATATTGGGCATCAAACTGTTCAGCGGACCCTGGGCTTTCATATTTAGGGTGTTTTATCTTGGTATGTAATGATATGTGGGAGATACGATGCTTCAGAGTTGCAATATTGAGGTGATTTTCTGTAATGTCGTAAAAATTGCCAAATGTAGGAAAGCTTTGCGGCTTGGTACTTTGGAGTAGAAAGACGTGCATACCCATATTAGATTCGTCAGAATGTGTACTTTCCAAAAACATATGGTTTTCTGGGGTGAACATACATTTTTGTACTTTTGCCCCTTGAAAAATGATGTAAATGTGCGGATTTTGCAGTATCTGGAATTCCAGAACTGATAACTCGTATGGGGTGTCTTCGTTCTGGGGCCCCTATACTCCACATATTTAGGTGCACCTATGCATATTGGGCATCAAACTGTTCAGCGGACCCTGGGCTTTCATATTTGGGGTGTTGTATCTTGGTATATAATGATATGTGGGAGATACAATGCTGTAGACTGGACACTTTGAGGTCATTTTTCAAAAATGTAACACATTTTTATAAAAACTGCTAACTTTAGGAAAGAATTGCAACTTGGTAGTTTGGAGTACAAATATATATTTACCCATTTTGAACTCGTTGGAATCTGTTCTTTCCAATGAGGGGTAGTTTTTTAGGGTAAACCTACTGTAAGTGGAATGTTTGGCCTTGAAATCAGATGTATGCTGTTTTGTGGAGCGGTGCTTTGGAAATTTGGTAGTTTACTGCTTCAGAGTTTTCAACTATCGAAGTGAGAAATCTCCATAAAATTATATATATTTGGTATTGGTTTGTTCGGGAGACACAGAACTTTCCAAATCTGCCATGTTCTCATGCATAAAATAAATTATGCTTCTGATATATGCGTTTGTATCATGTGAAACTGTTTTTTTTTGGTTTTTTTATACACTTAGAAGCCCATATCTTTTTACAGGACTGGAATGACAACTAAATTCTAGCATATTTTGAAAGCTTAGGTTGTCCTGAAAAAAACAATATCTTGTTTTCATGGGTAAACTAAAAGACCCCCCCAGGAAAGTCCCCTAAAGTGAAAGAGCAAAAAATGTTCAAAAACGGTCTGGCAATAGAAGTTCCAACTTGGCCAAATTGGCTGGCAGCGAAAGGGTTAAAGAGCATTTGTTCTTTAGATGGGGTCACTGAACACCATTTGAATGCTGGAAAGAGTCAGAAGGAGGCAGCAAATAATTAAAAAAAAAAAAATTAACAAAGACCAATTGAAAAGTTGCTTCGAATTAGCCATTCTATAACATACTAAAAGTTAACTTAAAGGTGAACCCCCCTTTTAAATCTAAGCAACTTTTGCAGTTGGTTTCTATTTAAATTAATTATTAGTGAGACCCTGATAACCAAATTACTCGCTGCCTGTATCATACTTAGGTCAGTAGCTAGGAATTTCCTTCTCTTTTAAGTAGTGATGGTTGAATAAATTCCCCAGGTGCAAATTTGAAGCGTTTCGCTGCCACTAAATAAATTTGCAAAACTGCCAGGAAAATTTGCCGGCATCAAAAGATTTTGGACACGTGTTGGAAAAGTCGCTCGTGTGAAATTCGACGCGCATCAACAGTATTCGGACACCCATTGACTTTAACGATTGCATCAAAATTGACGGAATTTTTTGCCGTTTCGAGATCTTCGCGGGAAATTCGAGAATTTTCCAGCGATGCGAAATGGGACAAATTCGCCCATCACTGCTTTTAAGTACATACCTATGCGTGAGTATGGTTAGACACGGCTTGCTTACTTGATTAGGCAAGGGTAATACACAAGTGATAAGTGGCTTTGTTACCAACAAGTAATCATACAGGTATGGGATCCATTATCTGGATTTCCAGAAAGCTCTGTTTCCCATAGACTCCATTATAATTAAATAGTCCAAATTTTTTATTTTTCTCTGTGATAATAAAACAGTAGCTTGTACTTGATCCCAACTTAGATATACTTATAGAGGTTGTTCATCTTTCAGTTAACTCTTAGGGGCAGATTTATCAAGGGTCGAAGCGAATTCGAGGGAATTTACGAAGTAAAAAAATTTAAAATTCTGAGTAATTTTTTGGATACTTTGATCATCGAATAGAATACTACGACTTTGAATTTACTTCAAATTCAATTCGAAGTAAAATAGTTTGAATATTCGAATATTCGATCATAGAAGTACTGTCTCTTTAAAAAAAACTTCGACTTCAATACTTCGCCAAATGAAACCTGCCAAAGTGCTATGTTAGCCTATGGGGACCTTCTAATGCATTTTTCTAAGTTTTTTGTAGTCGAACTAAAATCGTTCAATCGATCGCTGAAATCGTTTGATCGAACGATTTTACTTCGACTGCAAAACGGTCAAATTCGGTTAAAAAAAACTTCAACTACGATATTCAAAGTCAAAGTATAGCCATTCGATGTATACTATATTTGAAATATACTTCGAAATTCGACCTTTGATAAATCTGCCCCTTAATATGATGTAGAGAGTGAGAGGCCTGGATAGAAAGATGAGTAATAAAAAGAAGTAATAACAATAAATTTGTAGCCTTAGGGTCAGGCCACACAGGGCGTTTTGGCGAGATTTGGTCGCCTGGAGCCTAAACGCCTTCCCTGAATCTGCGCCGGCTAAAATGTAAAAACGCCGGCGCTAATCACACTCGGCGATTCGTTTTCCGAAGTTGCCTGAAGTTTCCTCTATAATATACTATACTATAATATACTAAGGGGCAGATTTATTAAGGTTTGAATGGTAAATTTACAATTTCTTTGAGTCAAAACTCACAAAAACCCGAATTTAAAAGCACCAACTCGAATGTAATTTGACTGTAAGATTTATCACACCTCAACCGTGGAAACAGTTCTATTTGGAAACAGTTCTTATTTGAATATTCGCCACCTACAACCTGCCGAGTTCATTCAATTTTGATTAAAATTTCAGGTCTATTTGAATGAATATTAGACATTCAATTTTTTTCATAAATAACCTCCCATTGGAGTTGTGTATATTCTAATTTATTAGCGTAAAAAAATTCACATAAATTGGAAATTCGGCATTTGATAAATAAACCCTCAAAATGTGAACCACCCTGTTAATCCTTATTGGAAGCAAATCCATCCTATTGGGCTTATTTAATGTTTACATGATTTTCTAGTGGTCTAAGGGGCAGATATACCTTGGGGGTTATTTATCAAGATCCAAATTTATCTCAGTATTTCTAATATCCAACTTTGAGCAACTCTGAATTCCCGAATGGACCTTATTTAAGAAGAAAAAAGCCCAAAAAAATAGCGTCGGGGAAAACTCCAAAAACTTCAGAGCTTTCCCTGAAAACTCTGAATTGTTCGGAGTTTTCTGCAAAAACTACGATTTTTTCTGAGTTTTCAGAGTTTCCCTGAAATCATCAGATATCGGTTCAGATATCAGCACAGACACTAGGACCTTTCCCATTGACTTATACAGGACCTCGAGAGCTTTTAGATGCCGGGGTTTCGGATTCTGAGTTTTCATACCATCGGACTTTAATAAATCCTGAAAAATTCTGATTTTTTAAAGGTCTGAAAAATCCAAATTTTTCGGATTTTGGGTATACAGAGCATAATAAATATCCCCCTAAGGGTCGAATGGTAAATTTGAATTCAAACTTCAGAATTTTTTTTTGGGTCAAAACAATTTCAAACTTAAAGCCACCAACTCGAATTTGTATTTGATTGTGACATTTATTACAGTCAGACTATTCAAAAATTAAAATATGAATATTCAAATGGCAGAGGTCTGTTGATAGTAGTGAACTGCAAAAAATTCGCCCATCCCTATTGACTTTTCAGTCCAAAAAAGTCACAGGATTCAGGTGCCAATTCCGAAAAAGTCACAGTTTTTGGTGACAAATCCCAAAAAATTTATACAAAACTTTTTTTTAAAGACTATATCGAATCTTTTTCCACACAAATTTTTTGTGAAAATGTATTGATAAATGGGGGAAAAGTCCTTGCAGATTTGATCAGAGTGGTTTTCAGTAATTGTAATAATAATGTTAGTAAAAGGCCCCTTGTGCAGACATTACTGAGGTTGGAGTGAATGGTAAATTCTGTGTTCTCTCTAATGGCTGCGCCTCCCAGTGGGATTTGGGTTCTGTTTCCTTCACTCCATTCATTACAATTTGTCAAGCAGAAATGACTTGGTTAAATACTACTCTAGGAAAGTTCTGGAAAGTCAACTGCCAGTGACGACTTAACAAGCGTAAAGAAAATGGAGATAGAATTTATACCGCTCCATAGATCTACAAATATATTTTCATGTTCGCGGGCAGACTGTATATGGTTCCCAGTGGATAATGACTGATTAAATCAAGGCTGAACTTTTTTGGCCAGCAAGTAATTTATTAAGGAACTAACCCTGGCCTCTCCAAGTGACAGGGGGCTGCGGGGAAAAGTTTATTTTCTTACTTTTACTTTGCAAATAGAAAGTAAAGAAGACCACCTGGAGTGAATGAAACCATTGATACATTTCTATTGTTACCCTGGGCAAAGGCCACAGTCATAGCAAAGAGGAACTACTCGTATTGCATCCAAAATTATTACAGGTTCTGAATTAAAGGGGAGCCATCACCCATAAAAATATTCAAAAGCCTATTTAATCACATAAGTCAAGCAAAATAAACTTTAATTACACTATATAAATTATGTGAATCTTGTTTCCTTCAGTCTGGGCATTCATAATTATAACAAGCAGGCAGGAGCCATTTTGTGGACACTGTTATTAAGGCAAGTCTTGTATCATCTCAGAATCTTGTTTGTGCACCAGAATGGGGGACCTGATGTCCATCCCCATGTCCTGGTTACACAATTAAATGGTGAAGAGAACGGGGGAATGTGGGGAGAGCAGTGACATGTAGGAAGTGCTGAATGGAAAGTGAAAGTAGTTGTCTAAGGCATAGTGGAGGGGCAGACAATGTTTGATTGACAGCTGAGATTTTTAAATGAGCTTACAGCAGCTATGAAAGCTTTAATAAAAAATAGAAGTTGAATTTCATGTTTAAAAGTGATGGGTGAATATGCGCTAAAAAACGGACGCCGGTGTCAAAAACGAGACACCTGTGCTGCGAATTTTTCGCTGTTTCACGAATTTTCAGCGAATCGAAGCAGGCAAAAATGCGCAAAACGGTACCGGTGTATCGTGTTTGACACCAGCCTCCGTTTTTTTTGACACCGGCCTCTGTTTTTCTGGCGAAATTTTTTTGGCCAAAAACGGACACCGTCGTCCTTTTTTTTTATGCTGCTGAATTTTCTCCAGTGAATTTTCGTGGCCGTTTCGCGAATTTATTCGCCAGCGGTGAATCGCGCAAATTCGCAGCGAATTCGCCCATCACTAATGTTTAATTTGAAAAGGACTTTTATTATACCGATTTTTGAGTCTGGGTGACAGGACTGCTTTAATAGGAAGGCCGTCTCCCATAGACTCCATTTTATCCAAATAATCCAATTTTTTAACAATGATTTCCTTTTTCTGTGTAATAATAAAACAGTTGCTTGTACTTGATCCCAACTAAGATATAATTAATCCTTATTGGAGGCAAAACCAGCCTATTGGGTTTATTTAATGTTTACATGATTTTCTTGTAGACTGGTAGGCAAGGCCGGCTGGCCTGCTCTCCCCAACTTCCCCGTCACATGCGCTGTGAAGTCACGTGTTTATGTGCATGCGTGGTGATGTCACACGTTTATACACATGCGCGTTCACGATTGCAAGTTGTGTCTAGTGAGCAGGTGAGTCTGGTCTAGGGGTAGGCAGAAGAGACAGCTACCCAGTGTCCCCCCGATTGTTGTGTCCTAGGCAGAAAACTCCGTTATCTGGAAAACCCCAGGTCCCAAGCATTCTGCATAACTGAATCCATACCTGTATTTCCATTCACATACAATGTTATTTTGCATTAGGCTTTTTCCTTAGGCTTTCAGGTCGCATTTTCTAGGACTTATGAAAACTGCCATTGCAGATAATAGGGGCCGAATTTGCCGTGGCCTTCTGAACTACTACCATCTAAAAATCACAAGCACCGAAGCAACCAAAATAGTACCTTTTGCCCTTAAATATTGCTTTCCCATTATCTATTCTGAACAGCCTTTCTCGAGCTGTTGAGGCAAAAGCTTCTATGGTCTTCTATTGAGGTGAGTCTTTCAATAGTTCCTTCTCTTGCCTTAAGAACTGCAATGGCTCCTTTCAGGCAATGCTATTCCAGAAAGGGGAGGAGGAAACATTCTTCCATTCTTCAAAACACTATTATGTTTGTAGGTAGCAAAAATGTCCCTGGAGGTTGTTGATAAGAAGACCAGGAGGCCTTAGAGAAAAATGCTTCAAACCACTACTTTGTAGTATCTGTCATCTGTCTCTGACTACTTGTCCTTCAGGAACTGCTTCCATTTCTGTTATCTAAATGTTTTTCTGTGTTACCATCTTCCATTACCTCCTGAGTGTGAAGTTTGCAGTACTTTTAGCAGTGATCTCATCTCACCTTTCTATAGCTCTACATTATCATATACTGTTGAGCCAGAGTTAGAACAGTTCTGTTAGAGCCAACTGTCAGGTTTATCAGCTTCAGTGGGGACAAGCCCCTCCAGACTTATAATTTTTATGTTCTACATGTTTCTTTAATTGATTAAGCAACAATTAAGAATGCCCTCTGTTGTTGGGCGGGGGGGGGGGGTCACTGACATTGGCAACCATAATGCAGCTTTTTCACTGATTATTTTTCCTATTCAGATCCAATTTATTTTACATTCTGGATTCCATGCTGCTGTATAATTACTATAATAATCAAGCAGTTTCAGTTCCAAGCCTCAGAGTTATACGATATCAAACATAAATAATTCAAAGACCACAATATAAATATTGAAGACTAATTACAGATTAGCATATTACTGTATGCACCATAGTTAAAGTGAGATTTCGGGTTGAATATCCCTCTAAGCAAAGCTAATAGAAAAAATTATAATATTGATAAATAGAGAGAAATAGATAGATGATAGATACATATTTAAATAGATAGATAGATAGATAGATACATACATACATACATACATACATACATACATATTTAAATAGATAGATAGATAGATAGATAGATAGATAGATAGATGATAAATAGATAAATAGAAGGATGGATGTATAGATAGATGATAGAGAGATTGATAGATAGACAGACAGACAAAAGGAGAGAGAGAGAGAGAGAGAGAGAGAGAGAGAGAGAGAGAGAGAGAGAGAGAGAGAGAGAGAGAGATAATAGTTAAGGATATATGATAGATAGATAGATAGATAGATAGATAGATAGATAGATAGATAGATAGATAGAAAGATGAATGTATAGATAGATAATAGAGAGATTGATAGACAGAGAGAGAGAGAGAGAGAGAGAGAGAGAGAGAGAGAGAGAGAGAGAATAGTTAAGGATAGATGAATAGAGAGAAAGAGATATATTGATAGAGAGAGAGAGAGAGAGAGAGAGAGAGAGAGAGAGAGAGAGAGAGAGAGATACTAGTTAAGGATATATGATAGATAGATAGATAGACAGACAGACAGACAGACAGACAGACAGACAGACAGATAGATAGATAGATAGACAGACAGACAGACAGACAGATAGATAGACAGATGGTAGATAGATAGATAGATAGATAGACAGACAGACAGACAGACAGACAGACAGACAGACAGATAGATAGATAGATAGATAGATGATATATAGATAGATAAATAGATAGATAGACAGATAGATCGATCGATCGATAGATAGATAGATAGATAGATAGATAAATAGATAGATAGACAGATAGATGATAGATAGAAGGATGGATGTATATATAAATGGCAGATAGATAGATAGATAGATAGATAGATAGATAGATAGATAGATAGATAGATAGATAGATGGAGCAATAAAATATATGAGCCTGAAAAAGAAGAAGATTCTATTTGCAGTAAACATACAAACAAAGCCTTCATTCCTTGTTCATCTATTTTGGCCAAAGTAACTTAGTTACGCGCATGGACAGCAAAGCACATGAATATACTCAAGTTAAAAGATTCCATCACAAAAGACAAAGAACAAGCCTTTTTTTCAGGGCTCCCTAGGATCTAGTATCTCTGGTGCTTTTCAGTTGGCATGCTCAATGGTGTGGCTTCTAGGAACATTCCCAACTCCCCATTTGCCACATATATGCCACCTTGCTTCTATGCAGTTAGGCTTATCTATACCTCCCTTTTAGAAATGCAAAAGGGTTGAGTTATGAAGACATAAGGAAGCACCTCTTCCCTCCATCTGGCTGCACAACTTGCTGGATTTTGTTTCAGAGTCCATTGTCGGAGGGTGCCGGCCAGCCCTACCTTTACCAACTGCCATAGAGCAGGCTGTAAGTACATGGCACCATTTTGACATGAATGATAGTCATGAGCAAATGTTTTCGCCAGCCATGGATTTGAGGCAAAATTACCGCATTTCGCCATCTGCAAATTTTTTCTCGAAACTGCGGCAAAAATCCCAAGCCAAACAGGCGCATGACAAAAAAAAAAACTGCAGCAACAAAACAAAAGCCCATTGATTTTAATGCATTTGGAGCAAAAAAAATGATCCATCTGTGGAAATCTGAGATGCGACTGCTTCCTGCAACTGTCAGTGATTGAATCTCTCTGTCCATTTAAAAAAAAAAAAAGGTTGGGGCTAAGATTTCCTCCTGTTGACCCAAGTAAAATGATTACAACTCTATTTTCTCTGTGTTTTATATCTCAAAAAAGATATACATACAGACCTCATACAGGTACTCCAACTTACGTGTTCCAGTTGGTCCCTGCAGGAGGACTTGTTGACTTTACTGATGTTTGGGCCCACAGATTACAATCTAAGGTCCCTATCAAATTCACACACAGGAGACAATTAACCTGCATGAGTGGGAGGAAAACAGATAACCCCCAGGGATACCATTATAATGACCTAAAGGACCACTAACAACCTTAAGGGTAAGTGCACACGCTAAGATTTGGGGAGATTTAGTCTCCCAGCAACAAATTGCCTCTTTTTTGGGCAACTAAGCTCCCCGAAAAGCCTTTTCGCCTGCTAGAATCTAAATTGCTGGAGGGATTGCACTTGGAGTGCTTTGTTTTCTCGTGAGGCAACTTCGGACGACTTCGGAAAACGAAGCGCTCTGAGGGCCATCCCACCTACGATTTTAGCGTACCCCCTTACTCTAAATGATGATAATTTATTTGAATTGACATATTTCTGTCCGTATTAAAAGTTTCAGAGCAGTGGCATAATAATGGGGCTCGGATCTCCATGCACATTTTTTTACCTGGACCTCCACCCCCTCTCCAGCAAAAGCACGGGTCACCAGTGCTGTGGAAAACCCTGCAGGCCCCCCTACAGTGACTGCAGACCCTGCAAAGTCAGCTTCCCTTTTATTTAAAAGACTGGTTCAGGGTGTAACCTTGCTGTGTTCAGCTTTCCGTTATCTGTCTAAATAAAGTCAGACTTTATTTTAATTGTAAAATACAAGATGCCCTTTTTGGTCGTCATATTGTAAATATCGTAGCAATTTACAAATTGGAGCAGTGCTTCCAAAACTGTGAAGTAGTTATAGGGAGTGCTCAGCCTTAATGCCAATTGGGGTGACATTTAGGCAGCATGCCTAATACACCTGAAAGCCCTTTTTGAAAGCCAGTTAGGACAAGCATGAATCCGTATTAGCTTGATTCTTGGAACTATGGCTGAATGACTGATACACTGGTGTTAACTATATCTGTAACCTTGTCAAGAGATAAGGCAAGCCTTAACATTGGTCATTTCATTTGACCCTGGCTGCAAGAACACTACTTGCTCCCATAGTGCTCATTGAAAAATCCCTTGCATTGGGGTTCAGGCTGAATTCTGTACTTGACCCAGATTGGAAATTCGGTGCTCGGTGTAGAGCATGGTACCAGTGGGAGCAAAGAAGTCCTATGCCTCCACATAAAGTTAGTGTATATTTACATTACTTACAGAACTTTTTGAAACTTAAATTATTTGTTTTAGTTTTAGCTTTATTGAGTGTTTTTATGCTGCCAAACACCCACTCTTTGTCTTGGAAATGTGGAGAAAAAGAAGAAGAGTGAGTGGAAAAGGAAAAGAGAAGCTATGGAAACTGAGACAGAATAGCTGAGACAGAAGTGTCAAGGAAAAAAGGATGAAAGAAAACCCTTGGTCCGAATCAAGAGTTGGTTTTTAATAAGTAACAATCAACAATCTATTGTAAGTACATCAGCCTCAATGTGTTGGGCCTCCCTCTTCCATATATGTTAGGCATAGGGAACAGGTTATAAATCGAATAATCTTTTCAAGTGGAGAATAAAGTAGGTTCAGTCAAAGAAATAGCCCCCAGATTCACTGGGCAATGTACAAATTATAGAAGATTCCCCAGCTACTCAAATCTGATAAAAACTGCAAAAAACTTTAATCCAAAAAAGATACACATACAGACCTCCTACAGGTACTCCGACTTACGTGTTTCATATCCCCCGGTATTTATTCATAGGCAACACAGCCCTAAAATGAATTTGCTGTGGGGCCCACTGACATGTAGTTAAACCAAAGAGGTGTATAAAGAGAGGATCTTAATTACAAGCATTTTCAACATAGTTAACGAAGAGCGACCTCTATGTCCACGTGAGTAGTATGAACCATTGCTGCTAAAATCATTAGAATTGCAGTCAATAATAGTCTGGATATGCTGTAATTTGGCTGATACCAGTGTACCCCGGGAAACACAGTTCCAATGACCTCATATTCAAAGAATGTTCATTGTCCATAAAGTTCATTATTTCACTGCAATATTGCCGGATTATAGGGTAGTCTCAAAACACATGAAATTCCTTCGCCTAATCTCCATTGATAGGAGTTTCTCCTAATTTATGAAGTAGAAGTAAAGTAGGTATTATAATTTTTACTAAAACATCACTGGCTATTAACCTTCCTTTTTTTTATATTTTGGTGGGCTTGAAGGCAAATGTTAAAGCTTGAGGAGTTTATGAACCAAATCATTTTTTTTAAATGTCCCTGAAATCCCGTGGACACCAACAAAATATAAAGAAATGCTTTATTGAGTTAATGAGAACCATACGTTTTACTGTATTCAATAACGCTTCAGACGCACTGGTGATAATGTCCCCCTGATCTCCAGCTTAAAGAAGAACATGGGAAATTTTAAACAGACATTTCTGCAGAACCAGCAGATGTAATCAATTTGTTATGAACAAGCACTCAACACCCCTACAAAAGTAACAAGGGGCTACCACATTGTATAATAATTTTACAGCCCAGTTACTTTGTCAGCACAGGCCCTGCATGTCAGTAACACGGGAGGCTTGTGATATTCAAATGAACATTTTCTACAAACCGAGTCCTTTCAAAAAAAAAGTTGGGACTTTTGCAAAAATAATAATAATACAATTGTTAACTTTAATAAATTGGGTTGCAATGTAGGCAATTGATTGTAAAATTGAGATAACTCATTTCCCTTGGTAAAGGTGACAGTTGTTTACTTACATAACTATGGCAAATAGCTGAGCTGAGAGATTGGTAAACATCTGAGCATTCATCAAAAAGGCTGAAAAAATGAATGTTCCTATGCTTTCCTGACTGGCCTGAGTTCTACACCATAGAGAGTTTATACAATGGGGTTGAGGACCCTGGCCATGTCAGCTAACAATCTAAAAGGGAGAGGGAATGAGACACGAGGTTGAGCAACAAACACGGTTGTAGAGGTCAAAACCAGAAGTTAGTGATGTGGGAGAGGAATAAGGGGTTTATGAAGGTGGTCAAGTTGAAGAAGGCCCTACAGCTTTAATGTGACAGTAACAGAGCAGGAGTATCACCACGTGTTCAATGTTTACCCTTCTTGTCTATTTCACACTCATGTTCAGGTTTTGGATCTTGTTGTCTGCTTTCTCAACCCCCCCCACCCACAATAATATGGTTCCCTGGCTTGACTTATTATTTATTTTTCAACCCCTGTCATTTCCTCCTTCTCCTAATTTGTTAGTTTTGCTAGGAACACATGCATAAAGTATATCTGCTCCAAACCTCACTGTTCATGATGGGCTTCATTGTTGACGGAGCCAATCAATGTGCCACATGGTTCCTGATTAAAAAATATGGAAACCCATAAGAAAATGAAACGATAATCAGATAAACGATTGTGACCACATCTCTAAGATTAATATTACAGAATTTCCATGTTTCAGTTTCAAACATTTCGATGTTCAAAAAAACCTCTATACTGCAGGACTATTCCTAGATCTCCAAACTGTGGTTTGGACACATCAATTACCCAGATGACAGATTCATCCAAGAACAGAAATCTATGACCTGGGCAACATTAAGTCTTACCAAGGTAGAGAGAACCGACGCACACCCTTCGCTAGATCAGCCCGGTGCTCAATCCCAGAGGATCCGGCAGCCTCCCTTATGCTAGAGAACAAAGAAGGATCGGCACACAGGCATTCAAATTTGCAGTGTTACCTGCTCGTTTAATGTGCGGACTGCATGTCATGCTTGACAAAGGGGCGTGACCCCGAAACGTTGCAGTCCGCACATTAAACGAGCAGGTAACACTGCAAATTTGAATGCCTGTGTGCCGATCCTTCTTTGTTCTCCAACATTAAGTCTTACCCTTTCCACTTAACCCAGTATATAACATAATGACTTCAATATTGACACTTGGGGCCCAGCTTTATTAAGCCCATCCATATAAACAACATGTAATTGTAGCATAACATCAACCCAACGGGAATGCTTGCCTAACCATTAATCAATCGAGTGAAAGGGCCACCACTATGCTGGCCACCCAAATGTGCTCCACCTTGATGGGCAGCAAATGGCCTCACTCAGCCCTACCTCCCGGGACCCTTATCCTCACAGGCACCAGCACACTCAACAGACAGCCGACTACTGCCCCATTACCTCACTCTGGCAAGCATTCCCCGCTCACCCAGCTGCCATAGCAGCATACTTACCAACTTACCTACCTTCAAGGATTCAATAATGGCAGGACGGGATGCTGCTCCCACCTTGTTGATCACGCAGACTGAAGGAATAAAGGTCCAAACTGCTTCTCCCTGCCTGGCAAGCCCTTCCCCTTTCTACTCTTAGCCAAGTCGTAACCCCTTACTCCCTCTGGCCTTCATTATTCGGTCAAAGCTTCCCTCCCTCGACTTACGCTCGTCCGGGAATCCCTATAATTCAAGTACACAGGAACCAAGATATAGTGGCTTATCTCCCTGATTCTGCTTTTGCAATACAATTTATATGTAACATATAATGCTTGGTGAAAAGAAAAATTCAGAAAGATGCAGATGAAGAAGAACACAATATAGAATAATATACTGACTTCTGTAATTTTATTAGTCACCAAGGAACAAGCCAGAGCAAGTATATAGCCAGCTTCAGAGCTCATTGTTTCTGTTTATTTAGCAATGCAGTAAATATAAAGAGTCTTTCAGTTTATTGTTATTATTTATCCTGCCATGTCTTGTGTGAAGCTGGTTCGTATCCTGGATGTGCATATTCCTAGAATTCCTGCCATAAAGAATACAGGACTACTGTTTGCCAGTATAAAATTAGAAATCACATGTGCATCAGGGTTTGCCCTATTCAAACATAAATAGGGACAGCTATTCTATTTAGAATATATTTAGAATATTTCCAGAAATACATTTCTTCCCCAGAACTACACTAATTTACACAATGTTGCAGTTTTTCAGGCACAAGTAAATAATTCTAATTTTAATAATCATGCCTTTAAGTGGCTTCTGCTACTTTATATATAGTTGTGTGTTATGTCCATCTGACGACCTGACATATATATATGTATATATATATGTATAATATATATATGAAAGGTTACATAAGTCCGTGAACATGCCAGTTCCAGTTGACCTCATCATCCGACAACGTACCGGCCTAATGTAAGAGCAACAGGTCAGACGACCAAGAGCCTGCTAGCCTCAGATTAAAGATGAAGGGGTGAGCATACCTCTGGATGTCTGCTGTGTAATGATTAGGGATGTAGCGAACCGCCGAGTATGTGTTCGCGAACGCCGTTCGCGAACACCGGCAAAAAATGCGAACAGTTCGCGAACTGTTTGCGAACTTCGAACATCCGAAAATCGTTCGATTCGAACGATCGAAGGATTTTAATCGTTCGATCGAAGGATTTTAAATCGTTCGATTTTAGCGATCGAATGGTCGAATGGTCGAACGATTTTGACGCGAACGCCTATTGGCGAACGTCGCGCGACGTTCGCGAACTTGCGGCGGACGCGAACAGTCGAAGTTCGCGCAAACTAGTTCGCCGGCGAACAGTTCGCTACATCCCTAGTAATGATGTGGCTGCAGATGTACCGCTTGGAGGACCGGTCCTGTCCCTGTCACTGCCCGTTGTTGAGGATTCTACATACAGATGCAGCCACTTTGGTTTGTGTGTTTGACACAGAATAACTAAACCCAGATATCCCAGTTATCTGACTTAACACAGAAAATCCCATCTAATTTAAGCATTCACCATTTTAAACAATGATGCTGGTTAAATGCATTAAATGAGTTAAAAGGATACTGTCATGGGAAAACTGAAATCCATTTCTCAAAAGAGCAAACAGATTTTTTTATATTCAATTTTGAAATCTGACATGGGGCTAGACATTTTTTCAATTTCCCAGCTGCCCCTGGTCATGTGACTTGTGCTCTGATAAACTTCAATCACTCTTTACTGCTGTACTGCAAGTCGGAGTGATATCACCCCCTCCCTTTTCCCACTCAGCAGCCAAACAAAAGAACAATGGGAAGGTAACCAGATAACAGCTCCCTAACACAAGATAACAGCTGCCTGGTCGATCTAAGAACAACACTCAATCGTAAAAACCCATGTCCCACTGAGACACATTCAGTTACATTGAGAAGGAAAAACAGCAGCCTGCCAGAAAGCATTTCTCTCCTAAAGTGCAGGCACAAGTCACATGACCAGGGGCAGCTGGGAAATTAACAAAATGTCTAGCCCTATGTCAGATTTCAAAACTGAATATAAAAAAATCTGTTTGCTCTTTTGAGAAATGGATTTCAGTGCAGAATTCTGCTGGAGTAGCACTATTCATTTTGAAAATAATTTTTTTCCTATGACAGTATCCCTTTAAGATGACTTTAGATAACACAGTTTCTTCAATTAATCCAGAGTCATGACGCATTTAACACACAAATCCAAGTGGCTTCATCTGTACCTGTACTAGAAAATGAGGTCTGGTCCATGGACACGCTGATTCCGATTGATTTCATTGGAAGGGAGGACTGCTGCCGATTACTGCCCCCCAGCTACAGATCAATGCCAGAAGGGGTAAGCAGACTTTGGGATGTTTGCCCTGAATAGAGGGGTGACATGACTGCAACTGTACTGCCGTGTGGTCCGGCACTGGGTTAGTTGCTGCCCACAGGTGAGGATTTTCCCCTCCCAATGGTGACCGGGACGGGCGTCTTGTTCGTCCTTCAACTCGGCTGCAGGCTTATGGGAATGATGGTAGAACATGCCATACCACTGGGGGTGAGGTGGATCAGCCAGATATAAACCACCATATTGTAACAGACACAGGAGGTTGAGAAGAGGGATCGGGCAGTGATTGATTCTGGTTTTTCTAGCTTTAACTTAATCAAAGGTGATGTAATATGTTTTATATGTGTAGTACACTGCATAATTGCCATGTTTTGAAGTAGGGTTCACAATGGATGTATAAGGGATAATTCACACTTAATATTGGTGGTAGACTCGGCTCCATTTAAAAATAGCATCACCACATTGTTATGATGTTTGTCAATACACTTCAACATTAGCTTATATGTATCCCTATACACATCTTCTTTGGATGGATATATATATATATATATATATATATATATATATATATATATATATATATTTGTGTTTTATGTCTACCTCAGGCATCTCAGTTAGACATAAGCTCCAGTCTGGGGGAAAGAAGCAGAAAAGCTGACTGTATAAACTCACCAAGAAGCTTGGATTCACAATAAGGTCTTTTAATTTTTGTTCATATTTTTCTGTTTGGGAGAAAAACAGTAGGCCTACTCCTGATTAGGTAGGAAAAATGATCTGTGTCCGTTAGAAGCCTATTAAGTGGCAAGGATTTTATTCTGAATGGTTATTTTGTTTGTTTGTTTGTTTGTTTGTTTGTTTCGAGTAATAATAAACTGCCTACTACACTATTCTCATGAGTTGTTATTGTGCCAAGGGTTGCTTTACCCCCAGAAAGCTGGTCCCAGTCGCCTAACAGGTAAGTGCAAGTATTTGGCACCCCCAAGTTAAAAGACCTTTCCTTCTGCTTTAAAGGGCATATAAAGGCAACAAATAAAATCCCATTTTTACTTTCTTTAATGAAAAAGAAAACTATCTCCAATATACTTTAATTAAAAAATGTGTACCGTGTTTATAAGAAACCTGACTGTATTCAGAGAAATTCTCCCTTCATTTACTGCTGTGGATAGGAATTGTCAGACGGTCCCTAACTGCTAAGCAGGGAAACAATCATACTTATGAACAGCAGGGGGAGCCCCCGCCTTACTTCCCAGCCATGCAGAACTCAAGCAGCTTTGTTTATGACGATCCCTAAGCAGCCCAGACCACACTGAGCATGTGCACAGTCTTAGTCTTGCAAAGATGTATAACAAAGTTACAAGATGGTGACCCCCTGTAGCCAACTTTGAAAGCATAAATGATTTGCTTGATTAGGCTTGTGGTGCAGTAAGTACATGTTTGTGTTTAGTATACAAAATACAGCATTTCTAGCCTTATTCTATTTTAGACTTTATATGCCCTTTAAACCCAACTTTCTGTTTGCATTCAAACACTGGCTAAAAATGCATCTTTTTCTTTCTTTTTAAAGAGAGCACCATTGTTCTAGTAGTCGATCCATCTGTGGTTACATTAACCAATAACCCTATAATAATCAATCTCCAGATGATGTTAATGACAGTGTCCTAGGTAGATGAAAGGAAGTGCTAGCCTAATCATTTAAATAACCAAATACTTAGCTTATCTTTTTTTTCGGAATTCATTGAAAGCTATATGAGTTTTAATGTCAACTTTTTTCTTTTTAAGAAAAAAAATTGTATCCGTAGTAGTTTGCATATAAAAGTATATTCAGCAGATTATCTAATTCATTTCACATGTGGGAAAAAGCCTCTTTAATGCTAGCTTGTCATTTTCTTGTTAACTATCATATGGGAATAATTTGTTTTGGAATACATTTTGCCTGCATGCGCTGAATGGAAAGGTAGCAAAGGAAGCGATATAATCTAGTTAATGGAGCTTTATTACCCTCCTGCATTCATTTTATCTCTGATGGCAAAGCACAAGAAAATAAAAGTGGCATTTAATAGGAGGGATTATGTCATATAATTGATGACAGATAAGTAAATATGTTTATATATTGCTAAACAACTGACGTCACTTGGGTGTGTCTCACTAAGAGGGACCGGTAACTCTAGAAAACCTTCTGTCTACCCAGGCCATGTGTGTATACATTCACTGTGCCAGTCTCATTTGGTGTGATAAGGTCAATCAGTAGTAAATAATTATATAATAATAATAATAATAATAATAATAATAAATGTTATGTATTACTCCAAACAAGTTCCTGGGGATGCAAAATACTGGCTGGTAGCCCCTATATGGACTAGCAGTTTACAGCGGTCTGTGTTTGGCAGTACACCTGTTTTTTATGCAACCAAAACTTGCCTCCAAGCCCAGAATTCAAAAAGAAACACCTGCTTTGAGGCAACTCTGGAGAGCAGCATGTTGCTTATGAGCTACTAGATGTCTAGGTGTCTAGTAACAGCCCTTCTAAGGACATGTTTATTATGCTTTGTTTATGTGTATTGCTATGCAGCACTGCTGACACTAGAGGGCACTCTCTACAGCAGTCCAGGAGAATCCTGGAGTATTCTAGGATTCTATGGTTATGACACTTTCCATGTGAAGCCAGCTATGCAGTTCTGCAGTCTGTTGAATAAAGACTACAACCAAAGCCGTGTGTGTGTGTGTGTGTGTGTGTGTGTGGGGGGGTCAAGATTCAACAACTGGCGACGAGGATGGGATGATGGTATGCCTTTGCAAAGGCTATTTCAAGAGAATGCTGAAACAAGCAATGACTGCTCTACAGGGAGGAGCTCTGTAGATGATAGCATATCACAACCACCTGTGCTCACCAACAGATATCCAGTGAGAACTGGTAGAAAACCTCCTGCATAGTTAGGGAACTCTGCTCTAAGGTAAGTCTGAAAAATTATCTCATGAACTGTAGGGGACCAATATGTAGGTAAGGCAAACAGAAAATTAAAAGTGCTGCTCTTGGAACATGTTGGACGTGTAATCAGGGGTTAGACACACAAGTGATCCATAATCACAATACAAATTGAAATAGCAAGAAAGACATCCATTGCATTAGACAATAAATATCCATCCCTTCAGACATGGCTTGGAAGAGTTGTCTTGAAAAGAAGAGATCTACATGTTCGGACATAGGATAAGTATTATGTGGTCCATTTATTAATGCATGCAAAACCAGCATACTTCTACAGTTATACATACATATACATCACTGGGTTTCCTATGCCCACCAGTGGGACTGAATAAAAGCAGGAGGTAATTCTGGGACAACTGTTGCTCCCATTGGGATCTTCACTTTGTAGGTAATTGATCAGAGTTTATTCTCCTAATGCTGGAAGAAAAAGTATGATGTAACAGTTGTTAATAAGCTCAAGAGAGGGTTTAATTCATCTTACCATCATCAAATGTAAACATTTTCTCCATTTATCTTTATAATGGAAGCAACTTTGGTCCTACAAGATATTTGTTTACTTAATTGTTACATTTACCTATATTTCCTTGATAATTTATGTTAACAGTAAACAGTAAACATTACTAAGGATCTAGAACGTTTCCAGGCATGACACCTTTTCCACCCAAAACTCCGAGCCTGACTCACTGAGTGGTTTTATAAGGTAATGTGGGAAGCAACCTGACTACCTCTTCTAAAATGAAAGAGATGTTATCCCCAGAAATTTGGGCTCTTGGGGTAAGATACATGTAATTTCATTTTGAAAATAAATTTCAGAATCCCCTTGACTATTTGAAAATAGTTGATTCTCCCACATACTTTTGACATGTTTTATTGTAATCAGCAATATGTTAAGCACCACATATCATAATTCATTGACTATGAATTACATAATAAGATAATATTTTAAAATTGAAATGGTATGCAAACTAATGTATTCTATTCTATTCTATATAATCTATTGCCATGTGTTACAACCTTATTATAATGCCTCATGAACACTAAACAGTCATTTATATTCATTTTCTGTGCATAAAGCTGATGGAGATTGAAAAATTAAATCCAAGCCAAACTATAAAAATATGCACTGATATTCAAGAAACAGAAAGCTTTCACTGGGCATTGCCCAACCACAGCATTCATATTAATTATCAGTAGGGATGTAGCGAACTGTTCGCCGGCGAACTAGTTCGCGCGAACTTCGACTGTTCGCGTCCGCCGCAAGTTCGCGAACGTCGCGCGACGTTCGCCAATAGGCGTTCGCGTCAAAATCGGTCGCCCATTCGACCATTCGATCGCTAAAATCGAACGATTTTCGTTCGATTCGAACGAAAATCGTTCGATCGAACGATTAAAATCCTTCGATCGTTCGAATCGAACGATTTTCGGATGATCGAAGTTCGCGAACAGTTCGCGAACAGTTCGCAAATTTTGCCGGTGTTCGCGAACGGCGTTCGCGAACACATCGGCGGCGGTTCGCTACATCCCTAATTATCAGAGGGGATATTGATTTGGGAATTTGTCCAAAGCAAATGGAATGAATTGTAGAGAAAAAGCTTGAGGAAGTCCTAATAACAACGTCCATCAAGTTCAACCTTAAGTCTGTATATGACCTGCCTAACTGCCCGAGGAAAGCAATAAAATAGTTTGAATCCTCTCCAATTTGAATCAGAGGGGGAATAAATTCCTTCCTGACTCCAAGATGGCAATGGGACCAGTCCCTGGATCAACTTGTACTATGAGCTATCTCCCATATCCCTGTATTCCCTCACTTGCTAAACACCATCCAACCCCTTCTTAAAGCTTCTAATTTATCAAGGAGAGAGTCTACATTAACATCATGGAAAATTGACTTTTTCTTTAGAAGAAAAATGTTGAAATAAAATCTGTAAAAAGTTTAAGTATAGGTAAGGGCAGATATAGAAATATAAATGTTAAATGTAAAGTGAGTGGGACTGGGGGTACCACTGTGGCCCTGTGTTTCCAGTAAAATGTTTAAAACATCCTAATGTAGCTGCTCAGATGTAAAGCACCATTCTCTTCCTGTAGTGAAATATCTCACGGCTCACAGTTTTTTTATTTATCTAGTGAGGCCAAAACCCCATGAAAGTGAAATAATGCATTGCATTTGTTCCATGGGATTATTCTGTACAATGTAAAGAAGCCTATGTCCATATATGATGGGCTGTATTACAGGCATTTCTAACATTAGCTGTGATTTTAGTGGAAATGTCTCAAGTGGGTGAGGCCATGGTCTTGATTACTCTCTGTAAAAAAAGGCTAATAACCTCTGTTCTTCTGACCTAAGAAACATAAAATTGTTTGGTAGAAGGTATAGTCCAGTGATCTTCAACCAGTGGCTTGTGAGCAATACCCCTTGGATATTGCTCTCAGTGGCCTCAAAGCAGGTGCTTATTTTTGAATTCCAGGCTTGGAGGCACATTTTGGTTGCATAAAAACAAGGCGTACTGCTAAACAGAGTCTCCTGTAGGCTGCTAGTCCACATAGGGGCTACCAAATAGTCAATCACAGCCCTTATTTGGCACCTACAGGACCTTTTTTCATGCTTGTGTGGCTCCCCAACTTTATTTGAATGTGGTTCATGGGTTAAAAAAAGGTTGGGAACCCCTACTATAGGCTGTGTCTCTCTTCCTTGATATTTTGTGTTGTACACTACTTTCCACCAGTGACATAGCATTGACCTCTAAAATTGATCTGTGATTTTGGCATATCTGGTTCAATAATAATTATTATTATTATTATCATCAAGAATGGGTGGTTCCTATCCCAATAATTTGTACACCTGCTGCAAAATTCTTTCCTCAGACTCCATCTGACCTGCATGGAAAGCTAGTTCCACTGCACTCAGTTCCATGGTGATTGTATCCAAAGAATCTGTACAATAAACTTTGATGGCTACAAGGGGTATAAAAAGAAGGGGACTGGCATATCCAGTCTCTACTGTGAGAAGCAGGACCGTGCAATGCCCAGCAAGGTATTGACTGATGATTAGTTTTAATATGTGTCTGGGAAAACAAATTGTCATTTGTTGCGGTCCAGTAAATTCTAGATGCACCAGTGCTGACCAGAATTGTCATTTTACTTGGCATCATTCCATACAAATTACACAAAATTCACACAAAAACACAATTTAAAAATCCAACCTAATATTTTAAAGTCTACACATCCACTTATATTCACTTATATTCAAAGAGTTATCCAATCAGATTACAATGATTTACTTTGGAGACGATTTCTAGACTGGGGTTGTCAACTGATCCATAAAATTGTTGAAACATAAATAAATTGAATATAAAACTGATGGCAGCCAAGGATAAAAAATATACTGTAGTAGTTAAGAAATAATGGGTAAATTGACCAGCTTGATCAGGATTTCACGGTCATCTATGATACACCAGGGATGGGATGGAGGGATTTCTATGGTCTTAGTACTCTATAATCAGAAATTGTTGGCCAGCATACATGCATTACGTTCACAAACACATGCATAACTACATATACCTATATACACTATACCCATATATCATGGAAACACATATAAATTATTATAGGGGTTGAGACAAATCCTTTACTCGTGTCTTGTTTTTCTTGTTTGAGTTGTGGTTGGGTTGTTCATATTACACTTTAAATAAAGTAGCTGTGCCTATATGATATTTTGCATACAGTATATATACTTCTCTACAGACATGCAGTGATTTTTATACATTGCTTTTAACTGCTTGGGCGCCACAGAGATCCCCTGTGTATCCTTTTGGGGCCCCCTAGGGCTAGCTAGGAAATACATTATGGCGTAAACGCATGAGGAAACTGTTATGTTATACTTTATTTACAATGCAGCGTTTTGAACTTTGCCACCAACTTCTAGAGAAGTAGCTTGAAGCTGATTATTGGCTTTGACTTGCTGTTAACACATTCTCATATACCCAGAAATTCTGAAAAACGCTAAAAATGAAACATTTGACCGAGCATATCTAGTTTGTCCGTTTATAAGGGGATGTCATCTGTGTGGTCCTGTTGGTTTGGTTTTTACAGATTTACACTACATATTTCTTATCTATACCGTCCACAAAGGACATGGAAGAATGTACCATGATGAGCAGACATTGGACCAATTTGGATGCCTAAGTAGTGGGATAAAACAGACAGACAGATCTAATCGATCAGTTATAAGACCAACAACTGAATTCCAATTATTGTCTTCAAAACTTGTCTTTCTAAGCTTAAATATGCCTGTTCTTTGGTGGTGATGGTAAAACCTTTGCAGAACACAGTATTTAACAAGCACCAATTCAAATTCCATTAAATTCTAATTCCACTTATATTCCTGCCACACCTAGCCCTTTCTCAAGCTAGAGGGGGAACCTGAAATGTCAAAAAAGGTGCTTCTTGTACTTTTGGGAGTTTTGGAAATGAAGACAGGTTAAACATAATTTGTTTTGGTGCTGTTCAACATCGTGTTCTCTTTTGAGAACTTCTGCTGGAAGTTGGTCTTTGAGGAATGTGAAGCATATAATATGTTGTTCTGCTAGTTTTTGGGAAACCTCTGGTCACAGGAGCATAGATTACATTCTTGCTAATCTCTTAAATGTAGGAAAAAGTAGAAAAAAGTGTGAGTGAGAGTGAGAAAGACAAGAAATCCTCTGCACTCACTGGATAAATGCAGAGGTTTCTGACCAAATGATGGACATTCAAGGCTAGTTGTAATAATACCTGGGACATCCCTGCCGTCTCCTCTCCTGCACACCAGTTCCTCCTTATGACGCATCCAGGTTTGATGACTGTCCTTTTATATTTGGCTGACGTTGTCTTCGATGGGTAATTCTAATATCTGAAGGGGCCATGCCCAATTACTTTTCCCAGGTCTATGTAGGTCTATTGTTAGATAGTTCCTGAGTGTGCTTATTGTCTAGTTTACTGGTCCTAACCCTCTGATTCACTGCCTGTATCGACCGTTACCTGATCCTGACTTTGTACTGCGTTACTGATTGGGTTGACCCCGGCCTGTGTCCTCTACTATGTTTCAGGTTCCTGACTTCATACTGCTGTTTGGTAGTGACCAATCTGTCCTACAATTACACTTATTCTTTTCCCGTCCTTTCTGTCACATGTTATGGTTCTTTGTCTGCCCAGAACTCTTGCCTTGGTTCTCTCACTTTAAGACATGGCTGCATTCGAGGGCTCCTCCCAAAGCGAGAGCCGGCTGTCATAGTCAGAAGCATGAGTCATGACTGGAACCTTGGTGTCTGTTCTGGGATTTGTGATACCAAACGTGACACTCGCCACTCCCTCCCGATGGATTTTGAGCCAATGGATGGGAAGTGTCCAGTATGAGGAGAATGTATGTTTAAAAGGTTGCTGTCTCAACTGACCAGAGCCATAACTGATAACAAAAGCATGGGGGAAAAACAAACGTGCCACTGATTTTCCAAGACTAACTTGATCTCACATGGCAATCTGGGGATCTTAACTCCCAACATTCTCCTTTAAACAGGGACATTGAGGAAACAATCCATCGAGACTAGCTGACCATTAGGATGGGAGTCGCCATCTTTGACTGGTTTGCTTTTTATTTGAGATAATAAGACAGTATGACTTGTACTTGATGATAACTATGGAGAAAAAATCCTGTTGGATATCATAAAATTACAGCTTTAAAGGGCATGTAAAGTCTAAAATAGAATGAGGCTAAAAATGCTGTATTTTGTATACTAAATATAAACATGAACTTACTGCACCACAAGCCTAATCAAACAAATAATTTATGCTTTCAAAGTTGGCTACAGGGGGTCACCATCTTGTAACTTTGTTATACATCTTTGCAAGACTAAGACTGTGCACATGCTCAGTGTGGTCTGGGCTGCTTAGGGATCATCATAAACAAAGCTGCTTGAGTTCTGCATGGCTGGGAAGTAAGGCGGGGGCTCCCCCTACTGTTCATAAGTATGATTGTTTCCCTGCTCAGCAGTTAGGGACCATCTGACAATTCCTATCCACAGCAGTAAATGAAGGGAGAATTTCACTGCATACAGTCAGGTTTCTTATAAAAACGGTACACATTTTTTTATTAAAGTATATTTGAGATAGGTTTCTTTTTCATTAAAGAAAGTAAAAATGGGATTTTATTTTTTTGCCTTTACATGCCCTTTAAGGGTCAACAGTCTGTGCCAGTCAAAAATACCATTCAATACAATATACTGGTGTCTACTTAAGCTCCTCTGTGCTTGTGCCATGTAGCCTACACTGGTCAGTGGAACTGAACCCTACAAGATCAACTGCATTTAAACTGCAAATTTGTTGTGGTTAAAAAACAATGGAAATTGCACCTGATTTTTTCCTTTGAACTAGTTTAGTATACCAGGAAAACACCATACCCCTAAACATTCCCAGTAACAGATCCCATTCCTGTAATAATATAGACCAGATGCCAAGTGATTTCAAATTGCACCTCTCTACAACGTAATATAAAATGTCAATTTAAGGTAAACTTTCCCTTTAAGTTGCCTCCAGAGCATCATAAGCCGGTAGCATAATTGACCGGTAATTACAGGAGAACAATCATTTCCACATTCTGTATATTTTTGTGTGTATTTGGCCGGATTCGTCCCCATCCACATGTACATGATTTCGCTTAAAAACTCTGTGAGATCATATAAACCCCATATTATGTAATTCCATATTATAATAAACACGGTGCCGGCAGTTACAATAATGACCCTGAGAGGGTTTTTTTTCTTTCTATCAGACATACAAACCTGGACGGGTGCCAACGCCTCTGCCAGTAGTGACCATTTATGAAACTGCTTCCATGATTATAGAACATAAACTCTATTCATCACCCTTGGCTGTGGTACCGGTCCTGTTTATTTTGCTTGTCGCTATTTTCCGAAATGCAATTTCGCCTTGTCACTTTTTGTATTACATAATAATGATGTGATGACGGAAATTGCTCATTGGGTTGGATTCTTTGAAAAAAGCCGTGCAGGTATCTATGGCTAAGACGACCATACAACCTAGGGCAGAGAGGGGCCTGTAAACTGTTGTTCTCCAGGATTAATGTTTAGATGGTCCGGATACAGAGTTGGGATATCTATCTTTGTTTCCGGGATACAGACACTGATTATTTTTGAGTTCACAGATTAAGACCCCATGCTATAGAGCAGTGGAACTCGTCCCTCCATGATAGGCCCAGAGGCAGGGTCGGACTGGGCTGACGGAACACCAGGCAAAAACCAGGTGGGCCCCAGCCCTCGTGGGCCTCGCTGGTTCAGACCCACTTGCTGCTGGTAGATAGTGATGGGTGAATTTATTCGCCAGGCACAAATTCGCGGCGAATTTGCGCGATTCGCCGACAGCGAATAAATTCGCAAAACGCGGAAAAAATTCGCCGCGTCAAAAAAAATTTTCCCGAAAAAACGGACGCTGGCGTCAAAAACGAGACGCCGGCGCCGTTTCGCGAATTTTTCGCCGTTTCACGAATTTTCCGGCGAAGCAAAACGGCGCAAATTTGCCCATCACTACTGGTAGAGCCTTGCTCCCTCCTGACCTCCCCACCTCCGCATGATAATAAATGCGCATTGAAGAAGTATGTGCTGGCAGGGGAAGGGGGTCCTGCGTGCGCAAGGGGGATTTGTGATGGGGGCCCATGCTGGTGGTGCAGAGGAAGGATCGAGAAGCACACAGTTAAGGGGTTGGAGGCCTGTGCGAATGGTGATGGGGGGTCAGGGACCCCAAGGGGGTGCGGGCCTCTGAAGTGGCTGCCTTGGTGGGCCCAGAACTCCCCAGAAGAGAGGGAGGTTGGTTAGAGAGGGATTTGGAGAGAATGACTAGCAATTTTAGATACCCATGGAAATACAACCTGAAGGTTAAAACGATTCTGTCATGATTTTTATGATGTAGTTTTTATTTCTAAATGACACTGTTTACAATGCAAATAATTCACTTTACAATATAAAATTTAATTCCTGAACCAGCAAGTGTATTTAGTTGTAATATTGGTGTGTAGGTGCATCTCAGGTCATTTTGCCTGGTCATGTGATTTCAGAAAGAGCCAGCACTTTAGGATGGAACTGCTTTCTGGCAGGCTGTTGTTTCTCCTACTCAATGTAACTGAATGTGTCTCAGTTGGACCTGGATTTTACTATTGAGTGTTGTTCTTAGATCTACCAGACAGCTGTTATCTTGTGTTAGGGAGCTGCTATCTGGTTACCTTCCCATTGTTCTGTTGTTAGGCTGCTGGGGGGGGGAGGGATTGATATCACTCCAACTTGCAGTACAGCAATAAAGAGTGACTGAAGTTTATCAGAACACAAGACACATGACTGGGGGCAGCTGGGAAACTGACAATATTTCTAGCCCCATGTCAGATTTCAAAATTAAATATAAAAAAATCTGTTTGCTCTTTTGAGAAACAGATTTCAGTGCAATTCTACTGGAGCCTCACTATTACCTGATGCGTTTTAAAAAATATATTTTTTACCATGACAGTATCCCTTTAATATTTGGGGTGAACGCTTATGTGATACACAAGGTATTCTTAAAACTAAAAGACTCATTTACCAGCTGGACCAGTCCCTCTTTGTCAGCATGTGCCCTTGGTCATGATTCTAAACAGGAGGTGATTTGGAGGCACCAGTACCAAACACAAGTAGACAGAAGTGCAAGGAACATGCATAGAATAAATTTACATCAGCAACTACATGCCTTTTTGCACAACACCAGCTGAAGTTGAAAAATTCACCCTTATGAAGAAAGAATAGAAAGTACAAAGGGGTCATTTACATGACTGAACTTCAATGC